>NC_061113.1:117009783-117177719 GCF_002878395.1 Capsicum annuum | reverse complement strand
GTTGTAACAAGGTTGGTTAACCAGAGGTAAAATCTGGGCAGTGAATATCAATTCCCTAACTCTGAAAGGATTAGGAAATTAAATGGTTAGGTAGGTCGAGAGACATTTATGCATAACTTCGATAAAGATAACTTGTTGTCCTACCTACCGTGAGAATCTTGAACCACTAGTAGCATCTGTCAAGTACCAAAACCCCTAGTGAACATAATTCTGGTTTTTCATAAATTCTTGATTATGAACACTGTAACTAAAGTGACCAACAATTATTGGCTAATCTCCAAAACCCCCATTTTATCTTTTCGTGCCAGTTGTTTGAATTCAACTTGTAGCTATAGTTTTAAATTAGTTTAATAGCCACTCATATCGTTCCCTGTGGATTCGACCCCGACTCCAAATATTGGGTAAATTTATTGACGACGACTGCCTTGAACTAAATTAACGTGTAAGTTGAGGCATTTATTATACTTGTATGGTTCGGCTTCGTTCTAGAAGCCTTACCTTGGGGTTATTATTGTCTATTTCCCATTGTGTATTGGTTTGGATGATAGACTTACTTGTCAAGGTTCACTGCGACAAGTACCATCACAGTTTTTTGGATTTTGTGTAGTAAAAATGCAACTTCTAGTTAGCCCATTACAGTCAAGGTTAGAAGTAACGCAAATTTATATGATAAGTTTTATTTAATTCTTTTTTATTAAATATATAAATTATGTCGCATTTACTATCTAACTTTGCATTTTTTTAATTATGCAGCAGAGAGAAAACTCCTTCAGAAGTCCAACTTTAGGTATATTTCTATTTTTATTTCTCCAACTAAAACTTCATGTTTAACAAGAATTTATAGTTTATACCAAATATGTTATTTATGTAATAATAGATAAGTAAATACCTATATTCTCAACAAAATGATTTATCCAGTTTAAATGTCTTTTTTGAGGTCTAAAGCCTTTTTCTTTCTTCTATAGTTGATCAACATGATAGGATCACCAAAATCACACCAACTGACAATGAAAAACTCTACAAAATACTCTTTCCTTTCTTTCCATATCATTTCTTTTGACTATCTGCAACTAATGACTTCTAATATCTAAAGTCAATCTCAGAAACTCTCATTTTTTTCCCTTAGAGCACTCTATACCTTTGACAGTTGACATGACTCGAGAAATTGGTCACAAGTCTTGCTCCATTTATAACTTTTCCTTGAGAACAAGAAAACTATTACTAGTTAGATGAGCACCTTCCATGTCTCCTAATTGCACACTTAGTTCTATTAGCTTCATAGTTGTTAGTACACCTCCCCCTTCTGTGGAGATCACTCTTCACTTTATAAGAACAATTAACTATAAAACTTAACAAGGAAGAACAACCTTGGCAGAAAGAATTGAACTGAAACAAATCAGAAAGTCATTATATATTGGCTAGTTTCTTATCTAGGCCAGGAGTCTCCAGCTTGAGAGGTTAACAACTTGTTTAATTTTTGTCACAATAATCCAATTGAGGCATATCCTGTCTCTAAGATCTTGTCATATCTTACCATTTTCTCTCTCTTCATCATCATGTTTTTTTTATAAAGGTAATGTGGTATTATTTAGCAATAAGGGCATGCTTGCAACCCCCCAAAAATTGCAAGGGCATGTAATCATAATTACAGAGAGCCTACAAAGTCTACTACTAATTATACTTCACCTATACCTTCTCTTTTACACCCAAAATACAGAGTGTTAATGCAATTTTCCTTAACTTTATGCATTGGATCAGTAATATTCTCCAGACATTTTTTGTTTCTTTCCTTCCAAATGGACCATCATATCCATGAAGGGATTATACTCTACCATTTTTCTGTGTCTTGCTAACTTCTCTCCTTATCCATCAACTTAAAAGGCCTGCAGTATGTTCTGGCATCACCCAAGGTACTTGGATATGGTTGAAAAACATGTGCCATAACTGGGCAGTGACTTTACAATGAAGAAATAAATGGTTGTTTTTTACCTCTTTTTCCTTGCAGAAGAAACACCTAGAGACAATCTAGAATCCCATCCTTTTCAACTTCTCTTGAGTTAGGCTAGATCTTCTACAGACCAACTACGTGAAACACTACAACTTTTATTACACTCCCAGACTTGTTTCCATGGAACTGAAATTCTCCCAGGTTGTACCATAAGATCTCATTTGTGGAGTCTACCTATAGCAAACCTCCCATCCCTTTCATTTCTCCATTTTGTAGTTTCAACTTTCGAATTTAATACAGGGAATTCACTCTATCTTTATATTAATTCAGCCAATCTTTCCACCTCCAAGTCATTTAGAAATCTCCTATAATAAGTGATGTTCCACCCTTTAAACGACTAAGTTTCAGTAATAAATGCTCCTAGATTATAATAAAAAAAAATAGAACTGGAAAAGCTTCCATGAGAGACTCCTAGCCAATCCACTTATCTTTCTAGAGCCATATCGTATACCACTTCCTACCTTGTAGCATATATTCTCAATCATATTGGACCATAAATTCCTGATAATCCTCCAAACTGATATCCTGCAGGTATTTGTCACTGTATTAGAGGTTCATTAATTAGTTTGCCCATATTTACTTATTATAACTTCCTTCTAGAGAGCACAATCTTCTTTACAAAACCTCTAAAATAATTTTGATAGTAGGAATGTGTTTTGTAGCCTCAAATTCTTAAGACCAAGTCCACCCGATTGCTTACTGAGTTGTGTAATTTGCCACTTCATTAAATGAATACCTTTACCTTCCTTGTTGCCCAACCATAAGAAATCCTTCCTTAATTTGTCCAATCTTTTTTCCACATTATCAGGTAAAGAAAGAGAGACATGACATAAGCAGGAAAATCTTTAATAGAGTATGTGAAAAGATAGATTGAATATGAATAACTATAAAACCAATAAGAGAAGCCATTTGTATTAGGTATTATTAAAAGGACTTTTATCTTAATTTTCTTCTCTTTTCCACAACTAAAAGTGAGAGTTGGATGAAGACTAATTGCAAGCTCAGCACGTTATTGGTACTTTGGAAGAAACCTCTACATATGTGTCTTAGTTTAGGATTGGAGTAATATTTAGTACTATATTTCTGTTAGATTTCCTTTGTTATTGGACTTGTTTTACTTTTATTTGCCATGTGAGGATATATTATCTTAGTACAATTTTAGTTTTCTTAATTATATGATTATTGGTGAATTTTAACATATTTGGCATGTTTTATAATTTTATTTTCAATTTATTAAATTCTGATTTAAAAAATAATACCAATATGAAATAACTAAGAATTTTCTTATAATTACTAACAAAATATTTTATTATCAAAGGTAACTTTTAGCAACGATAAAACTAGACATTGCAATACTAATATTATTATCACCAAATAAACTAGTTTGTCAAAAGTTTAACTGTATTTAGTGACAAATGTATTTCTCTTAGTATATTCCTTTTTATTCGATACAAATTAATTTTGTATTTAGTGACAGTTGTAATTGTCAGTAATCATAATAATTTAACGATAATTCTATATCGCCAGTTAAAAAAAAACTATTTTTAGTGACAAAATGGTAGATTTAACTACAAAACTATTTACATTTGTTATAATAACAAATTTGTCACTAATTTATATATTTAAGGACAAAAATATTTGTTGTATACAAAAATTGTTATTAGTGACGATAGTACATTTGTTCAACGACGAAATATATATAACTCTAGTGACAGTTGGCGTTGCCATTGATGAAAATAAATAATTAGGGATGATAAAATTTTGTTGGTATTGATAACTTTTTAGTGAAAAAAATCATATCATCAACTACGAAAAAAATTATTTTTTATGACAAAAACATTCGTCATAAATGCTACACATTTGGGGATAATTTTTTTTTGTAGCTAATTTAATTTTTTTAGCGACGAAGCACTAAATCATTTTTGTATACTTTTAGCGACCTACTTTTGGAGACGATTGATTAACTAATTTTTTTTGGTCATTCTAAATCTTTTGCGATGAAATATGACTTATACGTGACAAAATCATTCATCTCCAAAAAATCAAATTTATTGTAGTGAATGCTAGGTTTGGGATGTGGTTTTAGCATTTGAAGCATGTTTAATATGTTTAACCTTATTTGGGCTATTGTGGTAATCTTGAAACCTTAATTTAGGTGGGTTTGGCTTAATTGCTCATGTTTCTAGGCTTAATTTCTATCTTAGGATTGGTTATGGCTTACTTGACATCAAGAAGTTAAACTAGATGCCTTAGTCTAGTTTAGGGTATAAATTGCCTAAATATGGGAATTGAGGTTTAGAAGTGGGTTCCTAAAATCCACTTAGGCTAAAACTTGTGTTCGACCTTGTGGATTTATTTATGGATGTTAGGCATGATTGAGACTAGTGGACCTTTATCATAAGGTTACATCGGGACTTGGTGAATGGTGATGGTCTTTCCTCAGATTATGATAAATGGTCTATAGACACAAGATGCTTATCAATATGTTATGCCTCATTAATACTCTAGGGCTTATAAATATGAGATGATTTATAGACATAATTATTGATATGGGTTCCAGATGTATATGTTGGCCAAAGTTCGTGATTTTGATGTTATAATTATTGAAGACAGATTATTGGGCCAAAGGCGGTGAATTGATATTTGTTAGATAACCAGGAAGTATTTGTCCTTGTAAAGGATGTGACTATAGCTTATTGATATATTAGTGCTTATGGTTCCATTGATTGAATATTGGTGATGGCATGCATAGATTCGGTACATTCATGATCATTGTATTGGTGATTGATAAGATTACAATTATGATTTTAATCTTATTACTATTTTTCTTAAATAAGGGTTAAATCCCACTTTTTACCTTATAAGTGTATTCCTTCATAATAATTATTTTTCTTAATAAATAACTTACGTGTAAAGAGATTAATAATGATGCTTTAAGGGTTTGATCGAAGCCCATTCCGATCTATGACTTTATAGTACTATTTACTCTGGTCATGAGAGATTTTGACCCTTCCAACACTTTTATAATGATTAAGTCCCAAAGTTTACCTCGGACAATGGATCTACAAATTATACCCTTTTAGTCACGGCTTAAGTTTGTGCACCTATTATATCCAGATACACATCTCTCCAGTATGGGATGGAGGAAGATGCTGGATTAATGACATAACTTTCAGGAAAAACCTGATTACTGACATTAGTACTGATATTATATGTGCATGTGTTGATATATATGGATGATGTTGATTATATTGAGGGAATTGATTATATTATGACCAGTTCAATTCTGAGTCTTGATGATATTTATGACTGGTTCAATTTTGAGTCCTGATGATAGTTATGACTGATTTAATTTTGAGTCTTTACTATATTATGACCGGTTCAATCCCGGCTACTGATACATTATGTGAATTCTATTGCATTCATCTTTGCATGCGTATTGCTTATCACCAGTATGCACCTATATTTAGCAATCCATATGGAGGATGTATAGGTATGGGTGATGACTATGTCTTATGGTGTGTTATATGTTGATTGAAACTTCTGAGCGGGGACAGTAGGGATACATGATAGGATCATCTAGGTATTTGGTTGGCTGGCTAACCGGTTACTCATAGTTTTATTTTATCATCATTGTTATCGTTATTGTTTTGGATAGTTTATGATATATTGGTCATTGATTTGGCATCGATACTTGAGGTATGATTCTAGCCTTTTCTATCTTACAATTATATTATCATGCATGATCATCTGTTGATTTGATATACAGATTAGAACCCTGAGTATTTTAGCACTAGCTCTTACTATGGTTATGAGGTTTTAAATAGCTAGTTCGATGGTTTAGGATGCACTTCGAGTAGACTATGTTTATATATATGTATATGCATACTTATCTATATGTAGTTATAGCATTACCGTATATCCCTTTATTTTATTTATTTAGACTATATATTCATTCCTTGGCCTTGTATACTTATATATATCTTTCTTCCACTCTTACTTGTATAATGGATAGTAATATGCGATATAATGTTGGGATTCATAAGTATGGTTAGAAAAAGATAGTGCATTCTTACTACTCCCTTAGCCTTACATATAATCTCTTGGACATGAATAGGATAATTTATCCTTATTATCTCAATGGTTGTCTTATATGGTTGCTGGATATTTGGGTGTAGTTTTCCATTCTATTTGCATGTTATATATATCTTCTTTATCTTTAGAGCTCAGTTGGCAGTTTCCTATTGAGTACCACGTGTTTGGTACTCATACTACACTTCTGCAGCCTGTAGATCATATTACAGGTTATCACCATTGATATGTGCATCATGTAGAGCAGCCATGGTTCAGAGACTTAGAGTTAGTTCCTTACGTTCAGAGCATTAGTTATCTCTCTCTTATGTACTAGACTAGTCTCTATGTTGTATTAGATATAAGTTGTATTAGTATATTCATTTGTACTTCACTTAGGATTCTTGTTATATAGAAGCTCTTGTACTAATACCACCAGATTTTGGGACTATATTATGTATTTGATCTGTTATTATATCATTTCTTCATTCCTTCCTTTATATAATTGGGTATTTTATTACTAGTCATTCTAACTATGGGTTAGCTTGTTTACTGGTAGGTTATAGTAGGCGCCATCATGACCAGAGAAATTGGGTCGTGACAGGAGCCATCGTAATATTGTTAGCATGGTAACTGTTCTATAAGCAAACTCAATTAGAGGTAGACAATCATCCTAATTTCCTTGAAGTCAATAACACAAGCTCTCAACATACATATCTTGTATGGTCTGATCAGCATGACCATCAGTTTGAGGGTGGAAGGTAGTACTAAGCTTTACCTTTGTACCTAGGACCTTCTAAAATAATAGTCAAAACTGAAAAGTAAATTAAGTACCTCGGTCTGAGATAATGGATAAAAGAATTAAAACATCTTGGTTTTTGTATTTTAGAAAATTTCCTGGAATTTTGGTATCTGGACCTAATATAACTCGAGGTTACAAGCCTATGTTGGGGTATGTATGGTAAGGTCCAGTTGTATGCTGACTAGTGCTGGTTGGTGGGATAGATTTTGGTTACTGGAATGGATACGACTTAGTGGTACAAGTCGTATTTGTGGCTACGGATCTTAGTTCCTTAACTTAATTTTAGACTTTGTTGCTTAAGATGGATCTGAGTATGAGTGGCTCACCATGATCCATAAGCCAGGGTACGAGTTGTACCCAGGACTTGTATAGTAGACAATGTCTAAATCTTTCTTAGGTTTAAATCTGCTAGGGCTATGGATGAAAGGCATGAATTATATGCTTTAGATACGAATTGGTTGGATGAGTTATATTTTGGATAATGTTGGATCCAAAGGTTGAGGCTAGGATATGAGTAGAGGGTACCACTTGTATTGGAAGGGTATGACTCATGTTGGTCAGTTGTAACCCTGTGATAGGAGTTTGGTCCAACTTTAGTGGGGTTTTCTGGACATTTGCCCACTTATTATAATAAGTTTTCATGAATTCTAACCTACTTTGGAGGTTATTTACCCTATTATTCTATTCATTAACACATAAAAACTCTTCTAAAAACACTCTATAATTCTCTCAAAAGCTTTTGGGAAAGGAAAGATAGGGTTTTAACTAGAGGATTGATTTGGGGCTTGCATTAGTGATTTCTATCCATCATCATCTTGGTCTAAGGCATGTTCTCTTCCCTTATTGTTAATTCTATCTAAAGGCATGGTTTTTATAAAGGTTTTCATGACTTTATTGATTGTATGATTTTAGTTTTTAACTATGAATTAGGGGTTTTGATATTTAATGGTTTGTTATGGTTTTCCATGGTTTTAATTATGCTTTATGTGCATTAATGGTGGTTTTGGATAATTGGATTGCATGGGAATGATTTAATGGTAATTGGAATTGGTTTTGGTCATATTATGCGCCCAGTGTGTTTGACAAAATACTTATAAGGATATGTTCATTGCATTGACTGCTTTTAATGGAACTCTTTCTTGTTTTAAAACTTGGTAAATATATTATGCATGGTTTAAATGGCTTGGAATGGTAAATGGATAATGGTTATGCTTGTGGGGCATATAGAATCCCCCAAGTAGTTTAATATTGTAAATAGAAGGGCACTTGAAAGTCCCCTTAAACCTATATGTGGTTGGCTATGGATAGTAGGAAAGGGGCAGGGGTGATGTGGAAGAATTATTCTTATGTCATACTTTTTCTAAGGCCTTCTTAGATTGGTTCTTTCCCCAAGATTTGAGGGAAGCAAAGCTGGAGAAGTTTGTGAACCTCAAGGAGGGGAAGATGTTTGTCAAGGAATGTGCCTTGAAGTTTTACCAATTGTCAAGGTATGCTCCTGATTTAGTGGCTTACATGCCAGAAAGAATGAGGATGTTTTCTTCTGGGTTGAATTAGGATTTGATTTTAGAAAGCAAGATTGCCTTACTGATTAATGAGATGGACATCTTTAGGTTGACTGTTAATATACAGGAAGTGGAGGATGAAAAGAGGAAGCAAGTGGAGTTTGGGGATAGATAGGGTAAGAGGAGCAGGTTTTCTGACCAAGGAGGTGCTCAATCTCAGGGTTGTCGGGATGATGGTAAATGCAGAAAAAGAAGTGGGGGGTCAGGTTCTTTCTCTTCTGCTAATGCTCCTTACTAGACGGGCAACAGGCGTCATCATGGTGTTGATAATTTTCAGGCATAGGGTACCCAATATCAGGGAAATAGAGGTTAGTCAATTTTTTATGCCCTTCTTGTCAGTTCTATGGTCATCCTCATCGGGGCTATTGCAATAAAGGAAGGGATAAATGCTTCAAGTATGGCCAGACAGGCCATTGGCTCAGGGATTGTCCAATAAATAAGGTTGCTACAGTTGCGAATAATATCCTGTGGCTTTATCTTCTGTTTCTATACCTGGTGGTATTGTATCTACTTTTGTTACTACATCTGGTTCTAGTGTTGGTCAGAATAGGTTGTATGCTTTGGCGTCCTGATAGGAATCTGAAGCATCACCTGATGTCGTTACTAGTATTTACAACTTTTCTCTCATAACATATATTATTTACTTGATCTGGGGTTAACTCTTTCCTATGTGGATCCTTATGTGGTTGTATCATTTAATTTTGATTGAAAAGTTATTTTGGATCCTTTCTCTATTTCTACCACAGTAGGTGACTTGGTTATTACTAAGAGAGTCTATAGGGGGTGTGTGGTATCTGTTGGTAGCAAACAAACATTAGTAGATCTGTTTGAGTTAGGTATGGTGGATTTTGATGTTATTTTGGGTATAGATTGGTTGTATTCTTGTTATGCATCCTTGGATTGTTGGACTCGTAGGGTTATCTTTAGGTTCCCTAGTGAACTGGTTATAGAATTAAAGGGTGGTTCTTTAACTCCTACGGGGTTTATTTCTTATCTAAGTGCTCGAAGGTTAATCTCTAAAGGTTGTCTTTATCACTTGGTCTGGGTTAAGGATTCTAATCTGAAAGTTCCTTCTTTCTAGTTAGTTCCAGTGGTTAATGAGTTTCTAGAGGTCTTTCCGGATGATCTTCCTGGTGTTCCTTCGGATAGGGAAATAGAGTTTGGTATTGACTTAGCTCCGGACACTCGTCCAATTTCTATTCCTCCATATAGAATAGCTCCAGCTGAGTTGAGGGAACTCAAGGAGTAACTTAAGGATCTTTTAGATAAGAGGTTTTTTCATCCTAGTGTATCCCCATAGGGTGCACTGGTGTTGTTTGTGTGCAAGAAGGATGGTTCCCTTTGGATATACTTTGACTATAGGCAGTTGAACAAGGTGATAGTCAAGAATAAGTATCCTCTTCCAAGGATAGATTATTTGTTCGACTAGTCGCAAGGTGCCAAGTTTCTTTCTAAGATAGATGTACGGTCTGGGTACCATCAGCTAAAGATTAGGGAGGTGGATATCCCTAGGATGGCTTTTCATACTCTGTATGGGAACTTTGAGTTTTTCGTAATGTGATTTGGGTTGACTAATGCTCCGGCGGTATTTATGGATCTGACCATGTCACGACCAGAAACGAGGCCCTGGCCGTAACAAACATCCCGAAACACGAAGGCCCGGATGCCCTGTTCTATCTTATAGTCATGCACAACACTTATGCAGTAAAGAAAAGATGAGGAAAATAATTCACGACGGAACCATGGTCATACTCCAAGTTCAATTTAACAATGAAAAAGGAAATCAAATATCCACTAAACAATATCAGAACCAGTCTGCGAAATCTCTACTACATGATCAAATGACAACTATCCGAAAACTGGGACAAGGCCCCCAGTAGACCAAAACAAAAGGAATAACATAATCTGAAATAAATAGGACTTCTGAAACAAAGAAGGCTCAACACTGCACGGATCACTTCTCTCTGAATACTCTACTGCTTAGCCGGACCCCTAGATTGAGCCTTAGAACCTGGGAGGTAGGGAGTGAATACAATTATACTAGTACGTAGAGCAAATCCAAAATAATAATTTATATTCAACATAAGTGAGAGAAATTTAAATAGTTCATAAATATATCGTATGGTAAAAATCACATGGGCATATTTAAAGGACTTTATAAAATCATCTTCAGTCTTTGAAACTCTTTGTTTTACTTCTGCACTAGGTGGTATACCCTACAATTTCACATCTTTTACCGACTGTCTTGTCTCAGTTGCCGCCAAGATAGGAGTAATAGTGAGGGAAGAGCACACAAGATCACACAGTAGGGTGCCACAACCCCAATCAAGTCATTATGTCATGGTTGGGCTCAAAATCACAATGCAGGGCTCCAAACCATAAGTCCCGATTTGGGATGACAAATTACTAGGTACACAAGATCACATAGCAGGGTACCACGTTCCCGTGTCCGTAATTCACAGTTTTTGGCACAGAGTCATTGAATCGTGTTTTCTTCAGGTAACCACCTAACTCACATTAACCTAGTTTTTAACTCTTTAAAACATGCATTCTCTGAAATCAAACTCTGAAAGCTCTAACTCCGTATGACATACATTTATATGGTATCGTCATACCATTGACTTGCAAGTCACATCTCTGAGCCATTTATAGCATATTATCCTTTCTTCTTTCAAAACAAGTAGTTTGGGACCACCATAATAATAAATAAATTCAAAGAATTCTTTCTTTTAAATTCATGTAAACACATGCAAGAAACTTTCTATTTATCACCATTTCAATAAAACAAGGTGGTCATGTCAAGTTTCTCAATTACATGCACTTCTTTCTCTTTAAAACAAGAACATAATTTTTTTACTAAGAAACACCCAATCATCATCTCTTAATTATATTCAAATATGATAATATTGAGACAACTACTTTCAAAACATAAAACATGCATTTCAACTCTTTCCCGACAAGATCATAAACTTTAATTCATCACAAAAGAGGGGTTTCATAATTGGTGCTCTCAAACAATCTTCAATTTCATACATATACATATAGATGTAAATAAATTTAAGGGGGAAAGGCCTAAAGGCCAAAACAACAATATCATTAAAACATTCATGATGCATAATTAAAATGATGGATTCCAAAACCCCTTTATAAATTCATGTTTGATAAACTTTAAATCATAATCAAGCGTTTTAACAAGCCCATGTAGTTTTTAGGAAGAACCCCATGTATCTTAAATTAGAATCTTTTGAATAAATTCTAACTTTTGGGATGCTATACATACTATTGATGGGTGTTTCTTGTAGCCCTCGCAATGGGGATTCTGAATCTTAAAGAATTAAGGAAAACCCACGGTTAAATCTTGAGATATATTGATCTTTGGGTTGAAACCCTAAGGAGGGTTCTTGGGGATTTTGAGAGAAAATAACCTTAAGATGTCCAAGGGATTGGAAATACCCAATTTTCCCTTAAAAACATGAAAACAGCATCTGGAAATTTGGTGCGTGTGACAAAGCGTGTGTTGCACGCTAATCGCGTGCAGCTACTGCCTCTCTTATGAAAATGACTGTAACTTTTTGTTCGGGTATCAGATTTACGTGAAATTTGTATCGTTGGAAATATAATTCAAAGAGATTTCATTTGATATATAGTAGGCCCTATAATTAGTTATATACAAAGAGTTATGGCTGATTGAAGTTGACCTAATTTTAGACGCTCACTCAAACTCGAACGATAGGAAAGCTTTCAACTCATCCTTGAGTTTGGGGACCTCTATGATCTCAATTCATGCTAAAATAGGTTCCCACACTACATAATTGATTAAAATGCCAAATTTTCATAGGATTTATGGCTTTTGGATTATCTATTCATAGAAATGACGTTTTCATTCTAGCCCGAAATGCGGGGTGTTACATTATCTCCCCCTTGGGATCATTCATCCACGAATGATGGGTAGGAATGTCAAAGTATTCATAGTATGAAATAACATGGACATGATATGTCTTCTAAGAAATGATATAGCCGAACTGAATATTTAAACTTCTATCATGAAACTGAATGACCTGACTTGACTTTACTTGCTTTAAGGAGCTGATTCATGCTGAGAGTTTAGGATTCCCTTGAAGTGTTCATGATCAAATCATATATATTGAATTGAGAAGTGATAAATTATGCAAGTACAAATCATGAGACAAATGAACTTAGATCATATCAGGGTATTACACTGTCTGAGCTAAAATACTTGGGAAAATTTAAGATTATGCGCTGAACTCTTATGAACTGAGTCATGACTAAATAGCTGAATCTGAAACATGATGCTTTGGCCGAACTAAATTCGCAACTTACATGGATGGAATAGATTATATTTTGGGATGGTCATACGCCTAAGACTTCGGATAGTAGGACTAGGTGAAAAGGTGGAAAACCACCGTAAGTTCTCTTCCTGACTGTTAAACTGAATTACATTTGAAATTTATACTTAACCAGAGTATCTCTTCAACACTCTTTCTAAAGAAGTTCTAGTAACATCAGGGAACAAAGAATCTTGGGCATGTGTTACACAAGACATTCATCTAAGGAATCACAACAATGAAACCACTCCATAGCATGGAATATAAACATATAACTCATAAACTAGGATAGACTTACCAGGCCTTAGGAAAAACAACTTCTTGTTTTTAAGCTTAGTACACTTCTTGAATACTACCTTAACTATACTATTCCCTTTAAATACCAAACTTATTTGATTCAATCTTCCATATATTTTTAGAGATCACCCCCTAATTATAACTTGCCTCACCACTTCAATGACCAACTATGAACTCTTACTATGGATTCACTAGTGCATATTGCGTTCCTCTACTTAAATCCCAACATGTCATCCAAGCCCATCTTTATAACCACATATGAACTTCAAGATAAACACCCATAAAGATATACTTCACATATTATCTAAAACACTATCAATATAACTCCCTTGTGCTACCCCAAGAACACATACATACAACTTTCAACTAACAATCACATGTATCAAAGACTTGGCCCCAAATCTTACTTCACACTTATGGCCTTATGTAAAACAAGCATAAAATGGTCTTTCATCAAAAAGGAACATTTAACCATCACCACTATCATCACACAAGGATGAGTCACCAAAAGGTTAGAACATAAGACCTTGAAGCATGGAAGGATATTATATGAGACTTGACACTTAACTGAGGCCTGAGGAATAATGAATCAGCATCATGGATTCATCAAAGTGATCTGAGTTGAGGGAATACCTGGATATAAGCTGAATCTTGCTAATCGTTTGGCGTGCAGCATGAGTTATGGAAACTGACCACACTATAAAGCGTGAGTACATGAGTCATGAGCTGCATAACCTCTACTTGGAGTTCATAACTTATGGAATGTGATTCCGACTACTGAAATGAACTGGAACTCCTCATTTTGGAACTAGAAGAGTATAGGATTCTCTATCATATACATGAACATGAACTATGATCATGGAACTAAAACATAAGGCATGATTTATGTATTAGAATAATTAAAAAAATACTGAGATAAGAATGGGTTGAGCCTCAGCCTCACTTTTGATGTTCTATATCATACTCGCATTACTACTAAAATCTGAGAGCCTGCCTTGGTCACTTGTTCTATCATCTCCCCCTTAGATTTTAGCCATTATCTTAAGTTTGAGAGATCTCTTACCAAACTCTAAACTGAACCACCCTAACTGCACTCTGGGTTCTAGAATATGACAATACACGCAATTAAGTAGAACGTAACCTGAATGACTACACTAGAAGTAGGAAAACCCACTGCTAATACTACCTTCTAAGATACACTCTATCTTTCTATAGCCCCCAATAGTCATTATATAATGCTTGAAGACTTACTAACATTGAATCTTCATGAGTATCCCCATAGTCGGAGTGCACACCCTCTAGCGCTTCAACTCTTATTTCTATCGGTTCAACCTTCAAAAATTCAAACTTAGATTCTAACACTTAACATAGATATCACAGAGCCTTTGATGAATCATACTGATTCTGACATAGCCTACCAATATCGCAACTCCAAACCTATATCTCTCTACTATGAGAATCAAAATCATATCAAAAGGCTCACCATTATCAATTAAAACTCCTTAACTTGGCTATTTAGAACACCATATACTATCTAATTAGTCTTTCTCCACCTAGCAACTCAATGGTACCACTACCCACACAAAATATGTAATATCCTTAGAAAAATACTGCAACCTCATATCACCTTTGCATACTTCTACTTCATACATATAACATCATACTTCATTACAAATCAAATAAAATTAAGCTCTTACATGCACTGTTCAAGCCTATTAGATCCCTTCCATAAAACTAGTATCATTAACCAAGAAATAGTCACATCCACCTTTATGGCCATCAACTGTTCAAACTTAATGTCTACTGATAAACATGATTTACAACCCAACCTTACACACAGTTCTCACTTAGAAACTATGAAATAAAACATCAAGAAACAATAGTACACTAGAACTTTGTAGCCACAATAATAGATCATGACCTTTGGGTTTTCTTTATTATAGTTCATTAACATGCTCTATTTCAACACATCAAGCCTATAGTCTAGCATCAATCATCTACCACTAATAAAGAATGCAACATAATATACTAGTCCATCAAATTGGGATATTCTACCCAAATATCTCATTTTATTTAGATACAGCTCACAATTAAAACACCTTCATGACATCACTGATATGCCTCAAAATCTTCTACATACCTTCTCACAAGTAGTACTAGTTTACAACTACCAAAGAAAAGAAGGTCAAGGGGGTAGAGTCACATAATAGACATGGCCAACCTTTATCTTATATTATAACCCCATACAATCTTATCTACTTATACGGCTTTCTCACATTACACTTACTTACCCAAGCGTACATTTAGACTACCTTCAAATTCCATAAACAACCGTGTGTCTATAATATAACTTACTAGCTAATCTAGCCATTATCATACTTCGAACAAACAATAACTCACCTTAGCTAATAACTCCTTCTCTACCTTTTACTAACTAACATACAAGGAAGTATCACTTTATTACCAACTCAATCTCATGCAAAAAGATTCGGCTATACATACATTCAATAAATTGCCCTTACCATATTTCTTGCCATTACACCTTTAAATCCCTAGTTCCAACCAATACAAAAATCAACAAGATTAACAACAAGTTGCTAGTGAATCAAAATAGGCCTCACATGGCTTCACTAGACTTTGATTTTGTGTTTTGAACAAGAAAATGAGAGGAATGACAAGGCAACTATGCTAGTGAATCAAAAGAGCCCCACACAGCTTCACTAGACTTTTAGTTTCAACAACACAATGATAACAAGATTACAAGAGATAGAAACTTGACACACAATAATCAATGATCTAAGAATAGATATCTTACTCTGTATAAATAAAAATATGAGTCAAACA
This sequence comes from Capsicum annuum, assembly GCF_002878395.1. Taxonomy (NCBI): domain Eukaryota; kingdom Viridiplantae; phylum Streptophyta; class Magnoliopsida; order Solanales; family Solanaceae; genus Capsicum; species Capsicum annuum. The sequence goes on along the minus strand of NC_061113.1, from coordinate 117,161,789 downwards.
CTTCCCCTACAGACTACCATACAATCCATACATGCTACTAGATACCACATTAGTTTATCACTAAAAAGGGGTAAATCATCCTCAAACATCGGTTATTCAACTAAACTATTTATTTACACAAAAGTCACCCTCACTCTGACTTCTAACTTTATGACTTCATATCACCAACTTCTTGGTCCAACATCACTACCAATAGGTCATAACACCAGCACTTAACTTATACTTCTACTCAGGTAGAAATACAGTTCCAACATTCTACTACACATCATCCCCCTTTTAAGCATGACATCTGCAACATAAATTTTTGAAAAGGACTGAATACACTTAGTACCACAGGCTGAAAAGCAGGATTTCTTTAAGATCAAGGTTTAGACTAGAATCTATACACTCTGAAGCACTAACGGTCTCTTCTCAAGTCCTTACATAATTTCTTTTTTAAAATCGTATATGATTCAAGTAGAAAGAACCATACCATTTAGACTCTAAACTTCTGCACTTGAATCACCTCAATAAAAAGACATGTCTATGAATATCAGAGTAAGGAAAGAATTGGGATGATTGTTACTTTCGTATGGGCGACACCATAGCATGAATTAAAGTATGAAAAAGGAATATTCTGACCCTATTGCATGAAATAGAGCATGAAGAAAGAAAGACATTCCTAAATGCCTTGTAGCCTTCTACTTATAAGTGTGGCACGCTACACACCCATCAATAAGACTCTACCCAATATGATTTTGCAGACACCCTAGGACCATAAACCATGCTCTGATATAAAGTTTGTCACAACCCGAACCGAGGCCCTGGCCATGACGAGCATCCTGAACCACGAAGGCCTGGACACCCTTATCTGTTTGGTAGTTAAGCACAATACTCATATAGTAAAGAAAAGATGGAGAAAATATTTCATGAAGGAACCATGATCATACTCTAAGTTCAATTTAACAATGAAGAAAGAAATCAAATATCCACTAAACAATATCTGAACCAGTCTGCAAAATCTCTACTATATGATCAAATAAAATTTTTCCAAAAACTGGGACAAGGCCCCAAGTAGATCAAAACAAAAGGAATAACGTAATTTGAAATAAACAGGCCTTCTAAAATAAAGAAGGATCACCACTGCTTGGATCACTTCTCTTTGAATACTCTACTGCTTAACCGAACCCCTATATTGAGCCTTAGAACCTAGTACGTAGAGCAAATGTAAAACAATAATTTATATTCAACATATGTGAGAGCAATTTAAATAGTTCATAAATATATAGTATGGTAAAAATCACAAAGGCATAATTAAAGGACTTTATAAAATCATCTTAACTCTGTGACACACTTTGTTTTACTTCTACGCTAAGTGGTATACCCTATAATTTCACATCTTTCACCGACTGCCTTATCTCAATTACCACCAAGATAGGAGTACTAGTGAGGGAAGAGCACACAGCATCACACAGCTGGAAGCCAGAACCCCAATCAAGTCACGATGTCGTGGTTAGGATCAAGATCACAAAGCAGGGCTCCAAGCCATCAGTCACGATTTGGGATGACAAAGTACTAGGTACACAAGATCGTATAGCAGAGTACCAATTTCTCGTGTTGGTTATTCACGATTTCTGGCATAGAGTCATCTGACTCGTGCTTTATTTAGGTAACCACCTAACTCATATTAACCTAATTTTTAACTCTTTAAAATATGTATTATCTAAAATCAAACTCTGAAAACTCTAACTCTGTATGGCATACATTTATATGGTATCGTTATACCATTGACTTTCAAATCATATCTCTGAGCCATTTATAGCATATTATCCTCTCTTCTTTCAAAATAGGTAGTTTGGGACCACCATAACAATAAATCAATTCAAAGAATTATTACTTTTAAATTAATGAAAATACATACAAAAAACTTTCTCTTTATCAACATTTCAATAATACAAGGTGGTCATGTCAAGTTTCTCAATTACATGCACTTCTTCCTCTTTAAAATAAGAACATAATTTTTTTTATTAAGAAACACCCTCTCATCATTTCTAAATCATATGTAATTATGATAATGTTGAGAAAACTACTTTCAAAACATAAAACATGCATTTCAACTCTTTCCCGACAAGATCATAAACTGTAATTCATCACAAAAGAGAGGTTTCATAATTTGTGCTCTCAAACAATCTTCAATTTCATACATATATATAGATGTAAATCAATTTAAGGGGGAAAGAGCTAAAGGCCAAAATAACAATATCATTAATGCATTCATGATCCATAATTAAAATCATGGATTCCAAAACCCCTTTATAAGTTCATGCTTGATAAACTTTAAATCATAATCAAGTATTTCAACAAGCCCATGTAGTTTTTAGAAAGAACCCCACATACCTTAAATTAGATACTTTTGAATGAACTCTAGCTTTTAGGATGCTATACGTACGATTGATAGGTGCTTCTTGTAGCCTTCGTAAAGGGAATTCTAAATCTTGAAGAATTAAGGAAAACCCATGATTAAATCTTGAGATATATTGATCTTTGGGTTGAAATCCTAAGGAGGGTTCTTGGTGATTTTGGGAGAAAATAACCTTATTTTGGTATTTGGGGGATGTAATCCCATGTTTAGGATGGCCAAGGGGTTTGAAATACCTAATTTACCCTTAAAAATACAAAAACAGCATTTGGAAATTTGGTCCGTGTGATAGAGCGTGAGTCATATGCTAATTGCATATAGCTACTGCCTCTCTTACGAAAATAACTAACTTTTTGCTCGGGTATTGGATTTAGGAAAAATTGGTATCATTGGAAATCTAATTCGAATAGCTTTCATTTGATATATAGTTAGACTTTTAATTCGTTATATACAAAGAGTTATGGCCAATTGAAGTTGACCCAAGTTTTAATGCTCACTCAAACTCGAATGATAGGAAAGCTTTCAAATCGTCCTTGATTTTAGGGACCTCTATTATCTCAATTCATGCTTAAATAGGTTACCACACTACATAATTGACTAACATGCAAAATTAACATAGGATTTATCACTTTTGGATCATCTACGCATAGAAATGACGATTTTTATTCTAGCCCAAAATGCGGGGTGTTACAGATGAATAGGGTTTTTTATTAATATTTGGATCTCTTCATTATTTTGTTTATTGTTGACATTCTGTTCTATTCAAAGAGTACGGTGGATCATGCTAATTACCTTCATGTAGTGTTTCAAACCTTAAAGGAGCAACAGTTTTATGCCAAGTTTTCCAAGTATGAGTTTTTGTTGAACGCTATAACTTTCCTAGGTCATATTATTTTTAGTGAATGGATCATAATGGGTCCATAAAAGGTTTCTATGGTGAAGAGGTGACCTAGACCCACGACTCCATCCAACATTCAGAGCTTATTAGTTTTAGCTAGGTATTATAGGCAGTTTGTGGAAAGCTTTTCATCGATTGCTGGTTTTTGACTTAATTAACTCAAAAAAGGTCAAGTTTTCTTGGTTAGATACTTGTGAAGGGAGTTTTTAGAAGTTGAAGGATAAGTTGACTTCTGCTCTAATTTTAACTTTGTCAGAAGGCAATGATATGTTCGTGGTTTATTGTGATACATCTCGAGTAGGGCTCGGTTGTGTTTTGATACAGCATGGGAAAGTGATTGCCTATACTTCCAGGCAGTTGAAAGTGCATAAGAGGAATTATCCTACTTATAATTTAGAGCTCTTAGAGATTATGTTTTCTTTTAAAATATGGAGACATTATTTGTATGGTGTTCATATGGATATATTTTCTGATCATAGGAGTCTACAGTATGTGTTCACTCAGAGAGAGTTTAACCTCAAGTAGAGGAGATGTCTCGAGCTTCTTAAGGACTATGATATGAGTCTTCACTACCACCTAGGTAAGGCTAACGTGGTTTTCGATGCTCTTAGTAGGTTATCCATGAAGAGTTTAGCTTATGTGAAGGAAGGGAAGTGGGAATTAGTGAAGGATATTCACCGCTTGGCTAATCTTGAAGTTTGTCCCTTAGATTCTAAGGATGGTGGTGAGATGGTGCAAGAAGTGATTCGATCATCTCTTAGTGCGGATATTAAGAAGAAGCAAGTACTATACCCTATCTTGATAAAAATCAAGAGTGACGTTGATGGGAAAAAGGTAGTGGTGTTTGAGATTTGTGGTGATGGTACTTTATGGAACCATTAGAGGTCGTATGTTCCTAATGTCAACGGTTTTCAACAAAGGATTTTGGTTGAGGCAAATAGGTCACGCTACGTTGTTCATCCCAGCTTGACTAAGATGTATCATAATCTCAAGGAGATCTATTAGTAGAATGGCATGAAGAGGGATAAGGCTAATTTTATGGCCAAGTGCAAGGTATGTCAACAGGTTAAGGTTGAGCACATGAGTCCAAGAGAGTTATACCAAGAAATTAATTTGTTCGAGTGGAAATGGGAAGTGATCAATATGGATTTTATTATTGATCATCCTCGATCTAGAAACCAATATGATTCAATTTTTGTTATCATGGATAGGATGACTAAATCTACCCACTTTTTTCTAATGGGGAGCACCTTCTCAGTGGAAGATTATGCAAAGCTGTATCTTTAGGAGATTGTAAAGTTGCATGGGGTGCCTATTTTGATTATTTCTGATGATGGCACACAATTTATTTCTCACTTCTGGAGATCTTTTTAGAAAGGGTTGGGACAAAGGTTAATATGAGTACTGCTTTTCACCCATAGATGGATGGGAAGCAGAGAGAACTATGCAGACATTGGAGGAATGTTTCAGGCTTGCGTGATTGGTAATGTTTGCAATTGGGTTGAGAATCTACCTTTTGTGGAGTTAACTTACAATAATAGCTATTATTTGAGTATTGGCATAGCCTCTTTTGAGGCATTATATAGTAGGAGGTGTAAATCTCCTTTTGGTTGGTTCGAGATGGTGAGATGGATATGTTTGGTCCCGACTTGGTTTTCCAGACTATGGAGAAGGTGAAGGTGATTTGGGAGAGGCTTAAGACTGCCCAAAGTTGCCAAAAGTCCTATGTAGATGTTAGGTGTAGATACTTGAAGTTTGAGGTTGGAGATAAGGTTTTCCTCAATGTATCTCCCATGATGGGAGTAGTGTGGTTCGGTAAGAAAGGAAAGCTCAATCCACGATATGTTGGTTTTTATGAGGTTTTGTAGAGAATTGGTAATGTTGCTTATAAGATAGAGTTTCCTTCTAGATTGAGCTTGGTTCATCCAATCTTTCATGTTTCCATGTTGACAAAGTGTGTTAGTGATCCTTATTTGGTTGTTCCTTTGGAAGGATTGGGTATCTCAGACTCTCTGTCTTATGAAAGAGTCTTAGTTGAGATCTTGGATAGGTAGGTTTGGCGATTTTAGACCAAGGATATGGCTGCAGTTGAGGTTCTTTAGCGTAGGAGGACATAAAGTCCAAATATCAGCATTTGTTTTCTACCCCTAGGATTCCTGCAGAAGGTATGTGGTACATGAAGTCCAAATATCCATATTTGTTTTCTGATCCTAGGATTCATGCAAAAGGTATGTGTCTTTAATACATCTTTATTTTCAGAGTTTGCTAAAGGAAAGATTAATATCTTTGCCTCTTTGTTTTAAAAGTTTTTTAGAGATTGGAATATGTTTTATAATGCAAATAACTCGTGCCTGTAGTTACCCTTACCTTGTCCGTCATTCGGGGATGTATGTTCCTAATTGGGGGAGACTGAAACAACTTGGTTTCAATAACTTCAAAAATTTTCTGGAATTCTTGTCTCTGGACCCAATACAACTCAAGGGTAGGAGACATATGTTGGGGTATGCGTGGTAAGGTCTAGTCATATACTGACCATTGTTGGCTGGTATGATGGATTTTGGTTACTGAAATGGATACGACTTATGGGTACGAGTTGTATTGGTGGTTACGCATCATTTGGTCCCTTAAATTATCTTAGACTTAGTTACTTTGGATGGATCTGAGTACGAGTGGCTCACCATGAGCTGTAAGCTAGGGTACGAGTCTTACCCAGGACTCGTATGGTGGACAGTGTCTAAATCTTCCTTGGGTTTAAATTTGCTAGGGGTACGAATAAAGGGTACGGATTGTATTCTTTGGGTATGACTTGGTTGGATGAGTCGTATGTCAGACAATGTTGGATGCAAAGGTTGAGGCTAGGATACGAGTGAAGGGTACCACTTGTATTAGAAGGGTACGACTCTAATGGGCCAGTCATACCCCTGTGACGGGATTTTGGTACAACTAAAGTGAGGGTATTCTGGATATTTCCCCACTTATCCTAATAAGGTCCCATGACTTCTAACCTACTTGGGAGGTTATTTACCCTATTATTCCATTCATTAATACTTATAAACTCTTCTAAAGCACACTGTAATTCTATCAAAAGCTTTTGGACAAGGGAAGCTATGGTTTCAACTAGAGGATTGATCCGGAGCTTGTCTTGGTGATTTCTTTGCATCATCATCTTGTTTTAAGGAATATTCTCTTCCCTCATTGTTAATTCAAACTAAGTCATGGTTTTATGAATTTTTCATGACTTTATTGATTGTATGGTTTTGGTTTTCAACTATGAATTGGGGGTTTTGATATTAAATGGTTGGTTGTGGTTTTCCATAGTTTTAATTATGCTTTATGTGCTTTAATGGTGGTTTTGGATAATTATATTGCATGGTAATGGTAATTGTAATTGGTTTTGTTCATATTATACCCCCGATATGTTTGACAAAATTCTTATAAAGACATGTTTGTTGCATTGACTACTTTTAATGGAACTCTTTCTTGTTTTAACACTTCGTAAGGGAATTATGCATGGTTTAAATGGATTGGAATGGCAAATGGCTTATATTTTAAATGTATTGAAATGGTAAATTGGTAATGGCTAATGGCTATCCTTGTGGGGTACATGTAATTCCCCATGTGGTTTAATGGGGTGAATGGAAGGGCACTTGAAAGTCCCCTTAATTCTATATGTGGTTTGCTATGGATAGTACTTGTAAGTATTGTCGGTATGACGCTACCACCACTAAATGTCCTTGGTTAATAAATGGTAAATAGATTGATTGGTTTCTTGGTAATTGTTTTAGTTGGACAATAATGGTGGCATATGTAGCAAAACCATGGAAGGTAGAGGTTTGGGGAGGACCAAAATTGGAAACTCATATTTTCCTATGTGAGGTTGGTCTTGGTGACCGTGTGCATGATGTCACACTATATTTTGGGGGATACACAATTCATCCTAGGTTTTATTCCCTGTTCATGCGGCTTTATGTAGTGGGGACCTTTCAACAGGGAGATGAACCCATATAGCCCATGGGTGGTTTAGGACAACAAAGCTACACTGCCTAGGTAAATGTTTTAAAGGTTTGCTAAACCCGGTCCACATTCCCGGCATAGTTATATATATATATATGTGGTTGTGTGCATATGGATGGTTTTACTTGGTTTTATAAATGGCATTATTTTATACTATCCTGATATCATGCTAGCGTTCACCCGCTAACCTATTTACTTGCGGCTGTAAACCCACACTATGCAGGAACTGACCATTCTACTCCTCCTACATAGTGATTGACTCGAGGATCAACATTTTTACTGAAGTGGTGAGATTCCATCCTTTGGGAAGGCTCCATTTCATGTTATGGACACTTTTAGACATTTTAGTTTATTTCTAGATATTGGTTTTGGCTGTGGTTGGGGGCATGTCTGAAGATCTTATTACTCTTTTAGTTAGAGCCTTTATGGTATTTCTATGGGTTGGAATGGGCGGGATCTGTATTGGTGTCGACCTTAGCATTGGTATAAGACTATGGGCTAACTTCATCGGACATAATTTCTTACTGTTCCATCATATTTCATTTTGGGATTAATTATATTATGTTTTGGAATATCTTTGGTTATAGCCTGGTTTGTGTCCCTTATTTCAGTATTAGTTTGGTACGGTTGGATTGTTGGTATGGGATGGTTAGACTCAATTGGGTTAGTCTTGGTTGTGACCTTATCCCGTGTCTTTATGTGAGCTGTTACACTATCTTGCTACATGCTCAAAATTCATCCAACTCCGGGCAGGTGGCTGGAGGTTGTGTTGGGTAACGGGGGTGGTCTCTGATCCCAGTCAGACTTTGGACGCCCATTATGACAAGGCCCCCGATCGAGTCGCGTCATGAATCTTGTGGATCCTTAATAACACATGAACATACAACTTAGCATAATATTCTGGCGTATTTGAGGTGTCAATTGGCAAGAAATAAGCTGACTTGGCATTCGATCCATGATGACCCAAATCGAGTCATGCTGACGTCTGGCACAAGAAAGTTTTATAATAAAATACATATGCATAACCTCCCACTTCCAAGTAGGGGTTCCAATATCCTGAAGCATACCTCATGATCTGACAATGGGGATACTTAGCCACAAACTCTACTAAGTCTCTCTTCATACCATTCCACCAATAGACTTCCCGCATATCGCGGTACATCTTGGTGGGAATAGGGTGAATCAAATACTTGGACCTATGAGCTTTCATTAATATCCTTTCTCTTAACTCATCACTATTGGGGACACACAAATGACTCTGATAATGAAGGACACCATCTTTCCCTTGGGAGAACACCTCCACCTTTTGTTGATGGACTCCATCTATTAAATGATTACGTATAGGATTATCACGTTGTTTTTCTTTTACTTTAACTACAATGGATGACTCTGAATCATTCTAAACCATTGATCTACTATCATCTGTATCAAATAAACTCCCAGTTAAGCTAATCTATGCGCTTTTTTGGCCAACTCCTTCTTCTCCTTTTCAACATAGGCTAGACTACCCATAAATAACCTACTCAAAGAATTAGCCACCGTATTTTCCTTACCCGGATGGTAGAGCACATTTATCTCATAATTATCTAGAACTCCAGCCACCTTATCTGATGAAGATAAACTCCTTCTGCATGTATACATATTGGAGACTCTTATGATGACTGAAAATATCCACATGTACCCCATATAAATAATATCTCTAACAAACACAATAACTGATAGTTCCAAATTATGAGTCAGATAATTATTCTCATTATCAATAAGTTGTCTAGAGGCATAAGCTATCACTATTCCATTTTGCATCAAAACACATCCTAACCCAACTCAGGAGGCATCACAGTACACAAAAAATCCATATAACCCATATGGCAAAGCTAATACTGGTGTTGAAGTCAATCTATCCTTCAACTGCTGAAAACCTTTCTTGCATTTATCAGACAATTGGAACTTCACTTTCTTCTGCGTCAACTTGGTCACATTGCATCTATTAAGGAAAAACCCTCGACAAATCTCTTGTAAAAGCTGAATAAACCCAAAAAGATCCTAATGTCAAATGGAACAATGGACTAAGGCAATCGCTTCACGACATTTGATTTCTAAGGGTCTTCATAAATACCTTCGCCCAAAATCACATGCCCTAAAAAGGTGACAAAGTCAAACCAAATGTAGGCTTACTAAATTTCGCAAATAACTGGCAATCCTTGAGGGATTGCAACACTATTTTCAGATGGTCTGCATGCTCTTCCCCACTCCAAGAATAGACAAGTATGTTATCTCTATGATTTTAACTTATGATATCCCGACCTGAGATCAATTTTTAAAAAACAATGGGCACCTTATAGCTGGTCAAATAAGTCATCAATTTTATGATAGGGTACTTATTATTATGGTGACCTTATTTAACTATCTATTGTCTATACACATTCTAAGAGTACCATCATTTTTCTATACGAATAACACTGGAGCATCCCATGAATAAACACTAGATCTAATGAACCCCTTATATAACAAGTCCTTAACCTATTGCTACAACTCTTTAAGCTCTACCAAAGACATCTAGTGAGGAGGAATAGAGATCAACTAAGTATCTGGTAGAAGATCAATCAAAAATTAAATTTCCCTATCAGGATGTACTCTAAGTAGATCCTTTGGGAAGACTTTACGAAGCTCATTGACTACATGAACTGACTGGAGGATTGGGGTCTTAGACTTAGTATCCTTAACTCAAACTAGGTGATAGATACACCCTTTAATGATTAGCTTAAGAGATGAAATAATCTTTGGTCACTACTGGAATTCCCTCCTACTAAAGTATTAACTCGTTACAAAGTTGAAACTTTACCACTTGGGTACGACAATCAACTGAGTCATTACATGAATGAAGCCAATCCATACCAAGAATGACATATAAATCTATAATCTATAGTTCTATTAAATTTGTTGAAGTAACCTAATAGAGAACTATAATAGGGAACTTTTTATATATTTATCTAGAAACGACCAACTCTCTAACAGGAGTGGAGACTGAAAAGGGTTAGAAAGACTTTTGAGACTTAGATCAAAATTAGGTTACAAAGGAAATATTTGACTATATACCTGACAATACATAAGCATCAAGGAAAAAGAAATGAATCATACCAGTCACCACATCTAGGAAGCTCTTCTTCTCTTGGCGAGAGGATGATCTTAAACGTATTTATACTCCAAAGTGTCATTTTCTATGCATATTTAACCTAGTTTTTAGGACTTATTTATGTTCTTAAGTTGTTAATAGTGTAATTGAGTAACTTCGTGTTTAAGTACACGTTTAGAGTGTTTGAAGTTTAATTAAAAAAAGTTAAGAATAAAAATAGTCACATAGAGTTTAGATAAGAAAACTAGCTGTGCTGGCTTGAGCTATGTTTGTTTCTAGTGGACATTGATGGACTCTATTATGTTGTGTAAGATAATGCATGTTACTTGGTGTTGTTGGAGATCATGGAAGGTGTTAGGAGAAATTTTGGGAAGCTAAACAAGTTGTAATAAAGTTTGAATGATGGCCACAAAAAGCGGGACATGAAGTCACATAAAAGGAGTTAACTTCAAATAAAAGAGACATTTTGGATCACAAGGGCGTGCCACGCCCTTAGAGATCCATGATAAGGGTATTCCATGCCCTGGGACAAGAAGTAAATGATAAATTCAACTAATCATGCTTGTTAAGGGTGTGTCACATGATAAAAACCAAAATATACCTCTAATTAAAGTATAAAGTGGTCATTGTCAAATATAGTAACCCAACTAGGTTGGGGTCAATCCCATGGGGAATAGGCCAAAAATCTTTCTCGAACTTATTACAAAATCACCAGGCAGTGTGGGAAAGTAAAATGGAGAGATTTGCTGAAATGCAAAAAGGAAAAGAACTGGTTTCTCTTGGTTATAAATAATCTAAGACGAATACTAGGCTTGTGTTCCCTCTATCTTCCAAAATTGGTAGACTTATCATGAACTATCAAACTATTCTAATACCTTGCATGTAGAATTTGATAAGTTATGTACCATCAACAGTCTTTTGGATGAGCAAATGGATTTCACCCTTTACCTTTTGAGTCTCAGGATGTTGCCTTACTAGCCCTTACCTTGGATCCCAATTAACTATTACCTTTTGGGTCTCTAGTTATTAGCTAATAGTTAACGATCTTACTTAGATAATACCTAGTAGCGTGCATCAATCATTAATCTTTAAATTACTGTTCTGATATTTTTTTCCTAGTCACTACTACTTTTTTGGAGTAAGTAGCAATAATGTAGGCATTGGCTACCACTAAGAAAGAAATAATAATGAAGAAAATCCAATACATGCAATAATCTTTATCTAGAACGCCTTGGAACTTCCTCTAATTTGTTAAGCCGCCAGGGTTCTTGTAACCCTAGTTAAAGGAATTAGCCGCTCATTGTTATGAGATCAATCATGGAATCTACAGACAATTAAAAAATCAATCTAACAAAAATAAAGGAAGAATAAATCGCAAAATTGTAAATTGAATAACAAACCAAGGACAACAAGATGTTTAAGAACTTGTCCCCAAAGGGCCTCCTTCTCAACCAATCAATATATGAATGTATATGTCTGAATTAATGAAAAAACTAAACAAATACTAAAGGTATTTATAGATTAAAATAAACCCTAGAGTTCAAATCCTAATTAAAATAGGAAAACTTAATTACCCATACATAGTAGGACTTAAAAGCATCATAGGAGTGTAATTGGGATACAGAGAAACCCTAAAGTAAAAGCCTGAATTAAATAGGAAAAAAGTGGTTCATAAATTCCTCTTCATCACATAGATAATTGAATTAGCTTTCCAATGATACCAATTTTTCCACAATCCAATTTTGGGGTGAAAATTTATGGCCAAATTACTGAAGTGCTATCAATTCTCGGAATGCACATACGATCTATACCTGCACTCTGACCTTGGGCACAGGTAGTACGTGTGGTCCTGACCCTAGGCACATGTATAGGGTACAGGTATTGGGGGGAACATCTTTCAAGTTTAGCTCTTGAGATTTTGGACTTCTGACACTTGCTTTGCCTACGTTCGATTCGTAGGTCCTACTTGCGGACCACATGTTGACTTAGTAAGTATTGTGAGTCATCTTTTCAGCTGTTCTTCAATTCTCGGACTTCCTTTGATCAAGAATAGCTATAAATTGTCCCGAACATCCATTATTGTACTAAAAAGTAGATAAAAATATCACTCTTCATCTTTTTCTCAAATTCAGCATCCAAAACCTAATTTCTTGCAAAATACTCGAAAACATATCAAATCTAACAAAATAGCCTTAAGTACATACATATTCTTAAGGTTTAAGCATCATAAGTGCTATATTTCAATAGCACATCAACACCCTCAATGTAGAATGTTGCATGTCCTCATGCAACAAAACATAACAAAATAATATGATGATGCTTGACAAAGAAAAACCCAAGATACCTATGACAGTCAATCATCAAATTTAAGCTCAAGATTATTACCCTCTCCAAGTTTCACATTTTAAAACCCAACTGTGTGTACTAGTGAAACACAATAATGTGAAATAAAGGAATCAAGATATGGCATTATATTAGCAACAAACCACCATGCATATATACAAGTTACACTACCCAAACAAGTAAGCAACTAGAAGTAGAATCCATGTGCCCTCACAACAAAGAAGTCCCACCCACTCATATATGAAATCAAGAATGTCAATATGGGGATGGTCAAGAGACACACACTCAAAAAGAAGTTCCAATCAATGCTTGTCAAATACCATAAGCTTGCCCTTATTTTCTTTACCTTAGCTTTCAGATAGTCCAGTTAGGATTGCTACAGGATTTTTCTCGACTTGTAATGTAGGATTAGGGCTGGTATGATACTTACGGACATTTAAAGTGACTAAGCCTCCTTGGAACTATGCTAAATTTAGGGTCTCACTTATTAACCATTTTTTATTTCCACTTTTATTTCTCCCTTTTATTCTTTTACGCACATTCAGGCTAGGTGTGGTTTCTTTATTCTTTCTTTTTCATAATTTTCGTAGTTTTTTTATTTTTATACCACACCCATCCCTACTAACTTATTCTCTTATTTTACCCTTTTTCATACCCATTTTTCACTACACATCCCTATGATAGCCACCCATAACTTAGGAATTTTGCTTAACTGAGGTGTATAATGTCCAAGAAGGATCAGGGCCAAAACAGGTTCATTGTACTATAAATGGGAGGGTGAATAGTGAAATAAGAAAAATAGGCTTATAAGGCTTAAAATAAGGATTAAGGGATATAATTCACACATGGAAGGTCATTTAGGTTAAAAGTAGACTAAAATAAAAAAGCAAACTATGATCCTTTCCTATCCGACTATCCTACAACCTATGCAAGACTAACCAAATATGTTCTGGATTTAACACACGTAGGAAACCAACTAGTATCTCACAAACACATGGCATATAGTTACATCACAAGCTACTACCTATCCGGTTCATACAATTATTATCAATGATTATCATCTCCCTAATTTTAATGCCATAACAAGATTCTCAGTAGTCACATTTAATTTGGTAGATTACATTCAAAACAAGGAATTGAAGGGGTATCATCAACAAAAACACGTTAACTACCCTAGATAATTATTTTTCTCCTAGTAAAACATAAAACATAACAAAATAAAACATAATATGCCTAAACATGCTGGCTCTACTAGGAACAAGACTCTAAAGAAAAGAGGTACAACAACAAAAACTCCAAGAGGACATCAAGACCCACAAAAGTCCCAGCCCAACTTAAAATCATGCATTATCGCCAATGCATCAAACCACTAAAAACAAGAGAGCTAGGAACATACCTGTGGCACCATAGGTATGGGATCTAATGTCAATCATGCAATATAAATACAATAACAAAATACCTTCGGTTGCCTCTCAAGCAGCACCTGATTTCACCTCACAACATGGCAGGACTTGGTTGGGTACTCAGACTTCCCCAACAAGCCCATGGGTACCTTGATTACCTAGACTTTATCAAGGTATCCCAATCGATGGCCTCCAGTTTTCTCTTTCCACTTTGAACTTATAAACTACACCCCTAATTATTTTTCTGATTTTTCATTATGCTCATAGGGAAGAGGTGTAAAAATAAAAGACCCAAAAAATAGATATGTCATGTGGTAATTCTTGGTCCTTACGCGAGGAATATAATTTTCTAATGCTGGCTTGACAAATTATAAGATATAGATGCATTCTTCCTCCTCGTTAAACTCTTGTACAGTCTTAGGTGGCTCGATCAAGATCTAACTGTCTAAACACAATGTAGAAAAATACTTTGAATGAGGTCCAATATACTTTAACTCAAGATTTGTAATATTATTTACACACCCCAACTCTAGTATGCTCTTCTTAAGAGTGACCATATGCATAAGAGTATAAGCAATTTTTGACTCCTCCAATTTTATCTCCTAAAGTTGGCTCCTTAGAATTTTTTCAGTCTCACACCACCCAAAACTAATTTCCTAGAATTACACACAACAATCTTTTCATTTAGCTCCATTGGTAAGTGGTAGATATCCAATCCAAACCTATCAAACCTTTGAATACAATATTGATTTCCTTTTTCTAAGAGCGCCAACGTGTCAAACATGCTCTTATTATCTTCCACTAATATATTTATCAAGATCTTGCAATAATGCATCATATCAAAAGGATAAAGATAAATAAATAAAGATTCATCATCACTCCATACTTCCTCCGACCAGACTATCATCTCAAGAAGAGTAAAAAACAAAACAAAAACACAAAAGAAAATAAAACCCACTAACTCTAATAACTTCAATCAAGAGTTTCGAGACTGTATTCCCCGGTAACAGCGCGAAAATTTGATAATTCCCAAAATACACCTCCAATTAAGGAATAAAGCACTCGTTGTCAAAAATAGTAACCCAACTTAGTTAGGGTCAATTCCATAGGGAATAGGATGGAGATTCTTCTCGAACTTATTACAATCACCCGACAATGCGGGAAAGTAAAAAGGGGTGATTTGCTAAAATATAAAAAGAAAAAGAATTGGTTAGTCTTGGTTGTAAACAATCTAAGATGAACACTACGCTTGTGTTCCCCTTGGCTTCTCAACTTAGTAGACTTATCATGCACTGTCGAACTATTCTAATTCATTACATGCAAAATCTGATAAGTTATGTACCATCAATAGTCTTTTGGACGAGTATATGATATCATCCTTTAATTTTTGAGTCTTAGGATGTCTCCTTACTAACACTTAACATGGATCCCAGTTAACTATTACCTTTTGGGTCTCTAGTTATTAGATGATAGTTAATGATCTTAAATAAGACCTAGTAGCATGGATCGACCATTAATATTTAAATTATTGTTATAATCTTCTTTTTCTAGTCTTAATCTTCTATTAGAGTAAGTAGCAATAATCCAGGTAGAATCTTAACGTTGGACACCGCTAAGAAATAAATATGAACAAGGAAAATCCAATACATGTAAGAATCATTATCTAGAACGACTTGACACTTCATCTACTTCATTAAGGCACCAAGGTTCCCACAACCCTAGTTAAGGGAATTAGCCACTCATAGTTATGAGATCAATCATGGAATCCACATAAAAAGTACATAATCAATCTCACAATAATAAGAGAATAATAAATCCCAAATTCTTAAATTGAATAACAAACTAAGAACAACAAGATGTCTGAGAACTTGGCCTCAAAGGGGCTTCCTTATCAACCAATCAATATATGAATGAATATGTTTGAATTGAATGAATTGTTGAATAAACTAAACAAAGCCTAAGGGTATTTATAGATTACAAGAAATCCTAGAGTTGAAATCCTAATTAAAATTAGAAAACTTAATTACCCATACATATTGGACTTAAAAACACCATAAGAGTGTAATTGGGATCTTTGGAAATGCTAAAACCAAAGCCTAAACGAAATAAGAGAAAATTGGTTTGAAAAGTCCTCTCTATCAGATAGATATTTTAATCAACTTTCCAACAATACCAATTTTGTCTCAATACAATATCGGGGTGAAAAGTTCTGACCAAATTACTAAACATTGTCAACTCTCGAGATGCACTTGGGTTTGTACCTGTGCTCTGAACCTGAGCTTAAGAAGTACCTTCGGCCCTAACGCTGGGCACAGGTACAGGGTGCAGGTAGTGGGGTAAAACATCCTGCAAGTTCCGCTCTTAGGATTTTGGACTTCTGGCACTTTCTTTTCCTACATGTGGTCCGTAGGTCCTACTTGCGGCTCACATGTTGACTTAGTAAGTGTTGGGGGGTCATCTTTTCATCTCTTCTTCAATTTTCAAAATTGCTTTGATCATGAAAAAGATGGAAATTGAGCTGAATATCCGTAATTACAGCAAAATATAGCCAAAAAAATCACTTTTTATCTCTTTTTTGAATTTAGTATCCAATACCTGATTTCTTGCAAAACACTCCAAAAACACATGAAATCAAACAAAATAACCTTAAGTACGCATGTTCTTATATTTTTAAGCATCGTAAGCGCTATATTTCTGTAATACTCCATAAGATTCTAGCTCAATTCAGCTCTTGATTGAATGTTAAAGAGGGGTCCAAAACATAGAAATTTCACTAAGTGTTGGACTAAGTCATTTCCAAGGCCCCTAAATTTCGATGATTTTATTTTTGATCTTTCCAACTTCATAACATCAATTTTTAAGTTGATTCATGATCGGGGTTGTTCAAGGTACATCTCAGGTGTGTTTTGGAATTTTCAGACGAGCGTAAGCATATGTTTGGGAATCTAAAATAGCAGTAGCACTGGGATAAGCCCATGTAGCCTCCTCCATTGCACCGCACTATATCTTGCAACTCCCCTCCCTTGCACTGCACTAGAGCCTACGGTGCACCCTTCCTTACCCATCTAATTTTTTATTTCTCATTATTTAAGGTTGTTTGGGCCATTTCCCCTTCTCCTAACTCATCTAAAACACAAAATTTAGGTTCCCAAAGAGCATTATTTGGTCTTTTCATATCAAATTCTCTCAAAAGAAGCCTCCCTTCCCTCAAGAACAAACCCTAACCCATTCTCAAGCAATCAAGGAATTCAAGCTTCAAATCTCATTAAATTACTAACAATGTTCATAAAATTATCTAGTGAGGTATATGTGATATTCATCCATGGGTTTTTCTCACCCATGGAGTCCAAGAATCCCCTTTTGTTTGTAAATTATGAGTTGTCATGTACAAGTTGAATTATCTCCATGAATCTCTTATGAATTCAATTACAAGTTATGTTTATAAGTATTTTTCAAGTGGGATGAGCCATTATATGTTTTAAGTGTTGTAATCTTCATGTTAAATCCATAAGTTATGATTTTAGTCTTGTAATCACATTATTCTCACTTGCTTTACCTATCCCCATGCTTAAGTTCATAACTCTCGTGCGTTTGATGAAATGCCTAAGTGTTGGGTTTTTAATAATGATCCCCTATTATAGTTTTGAAGCTTTTATATGGCATTACTGTTGATTCTATTTAGTGATGGTGGGTTATGAACACTTAATACCTATGTGATTTACATGAATTCAACTTTTCAAGTACTCAGAAAATACACCTGATACCTATGTAATTTATATGAATTCAGTTTTTCAAGTACTCAGACAGTTAATCCATAACTCTTATCAGTATACTTACATGTTTATTTTCAAGATGAGCACTATTAGTTATGTAATAATGTTTATTTTATCCCAGTATCATTGTTAGTTCAGTTGGGTATAGGATTTATTACAGAGCAAACCCAGGGATAGGGGATCAACTACTAGTAGAGGGTGTGACCTTTACTAGCAGTCCTTGAGTTCCAAAAATATGTAGCCAATGTATGTTAGAGATGCCTACCTACTAGTTGAGGGTTGGCAAAGTGTTTACCTGCCAGTTGAGGGTGACACATATCTCATTAGATCACCCTCCAGTTGAGGGTGACTCATTAGTCCTTTGGTACGCTAGTTTAGTGGATCCATACATCCAATGTTAGTACTCGTGGTACGATACTGACACCCTTCTAACTGGGATTACAGTTTGGACCCCAATTGGCTTATATTGGGGCATGTCAATTAGATGATACCTCTCACAGTCTCAGTACAATATTCAGTATAGTTTTAGTTCAGGTTTGTAGGACCAAAGTATACAAATTTTTAG
The DNA here is from genome assembly GCF_002878395.1 of Capsicum annuum. Classification (NCBI taxonomy): domain Eukaryota; kingdom Viridiplantae; phylum Streptophyta; class Magnoliopsida; order Solanales; family Solanaceae; genus Capsicum; species Capsicum annuum. The sequence goes on along the minus strand of NC_061113.1, from coordinate 117,143,262 downwards.
TTAGTCAATTATTAAATTTCATTCTTTTAGTTTATAGATTATTTCATATATACGTGTGTGTTTGGTTTGCAGTTTTAGATGTTACGGTTTTCATGCATTCATGTTTAGTTATCTCATGATTTTTAAGTTAGTCTGTATTTTAGGTACACGGTACCATATGTAAAGTAGCCTAACCTCATCTCATCTACTAGTACATTAAAAGTACTAAACACATGCTCTTATTTGCACTTTGATGTCTTATATTATCGGTTCAGACATATAGTTTCCTGGCCATAATTAGATAGCTTAGTGTAATCCAGCAGCCGTAGTGGTGAGTCCTCATTCATTGAGGACATGTTATGTTTATTCAGATATTTTTGTATTTAATTTATTCAGTTAGTTGAGTTAGTTGGGGGCCTATCCCATCAACTCCTTAGTCAGTTTAGAAACTTTCAGAAATTCAGGAAAACCCATAGACAATCAGTTAGTTACTTACAATTCTTATTGATTATTTCAAATTATTTAGTCTTTTATATTTTAGTATTTAGATACACATTACCTTCTTAGTTTGTCTTTCGTACAGGTATTATATTTATATTCTATTCAGTGCTCACAGTAGGTACCAGCTCATGGGTTAGCTTATGGTCACTTATGACCTTAAGTACCATTGTCGTGACTAGGGGGTAGCCTCGGGCCTGGAAAAAAGTTGGTATTAGAGACTAGAGTATTAAAGTGTCCTAGGGAGTCTGAAAGCCATGTTAAGTAGAGTCTTATGCATGGGTATAAAGTATGCTCCACTTATGGACAAGAGGCTATGAAATATTTTAGGAAAAGATTTCCTTCTTTTAGTATTCATGTCATGTGAATGAGCATGAGCTCTATTTAAAATCTCTTTCTGAATCATCCTTTATTCCATTTACGGACTATGACTCCCAAAAGAAATAATGTAAGAAGGAACGAGAATCAGCCCATACCACAGCCTATTCAAGAAGATCCCCTGAACGAGCATGTCTCTCGCCCCAAGTTCAAAGATCCTTTCACTACCTTAGATCATTCAGTAGCAGCTTAAAACAATCTGTTAGCTACTACTCCAGCAAATCTAGTGGTAAATGTAGTTGCAGCTAGGATTTAGGACTTTACCCGAATAAATCCTCCTTTATTTTTGGGATTCAAGTCTTAGGAGGTTCCACAGGAGTTTCTTGATATGGTTCAAAAAGTGATAGATATTATGGGTGTCACATAGAGTGAGAGTGTAGAGTTGACTACATATCAGTTGTAGGATATAGCTCACACTAGGTATAAGCAGTGAAAAGAGGACCGTGGTGTTGATGTAGGGCATGTAGAGTGGGAAGAGTTTTCCACAACATTCTTATACAGGTTCTTTCCCTTAGAGTTGAGAGAAGCTAAGGTGCAACATTTTATTAACTTGAAGCAGGGCAACATAAGTGTGGGGGAGTACTCACTTAAGTTTACTCAGTTAGTGAGGTATGATCTAATGTTGTGGCTGACAATAGGTCTAGAATGAGTAATTAAATGTCTACCATATATTATAGTGTGGTCAAGGAGTGTAGGACCGCAATGTTGATTAAGCATATGGATTTATCTAGACTTATGGTTCATACTCAGCAGATCAAGGAGGAAAAGCTTAAAGAAAAAGACAGGGAAAATAAGAGAGCTAGAAGAGGTAGTTTAAACTTTTCTCAGCCAAGGTTAGAGAGTGGTAATCATTCTCAATTCCATCAGAAGTCTTTAGCCCCAGCCCCAACCCCATCTTCAACTAGTGCACCAGTGCCTAAGTTCAGGCAAGATAGTCGGGATAGAACGCTAGGCTCCAAGTCCCAGGGTAGTGTAAACAATGTTCGTACGAATCTACTTTGTAGGAAGTGTGTTAGGCATCATCAGGGTGTGTGTAGAGACGACAATGAGCTATGTTTTAGATGTTGTAAGTCAGGCCACAGGTTCAGAGATTGCCTAAATTCTGGCCAAGGTCATTCTAATCATCCTTTTGTTCTAACTGTTCGCCCAACTCAGCAGGGTGCCACTTCTAGCACAACCAGTGAGCAATATTAGAATATGTTGTATGCTATCCAGACAAGACAAGATTAGGAAATTTCTATTTATGTAGTTATGGGAACATTACAAGCCTTTCATCTTTATGTTTATGCTTTATTAGACCCTAAAGCTTTACTTTTTTGTGACTTCTTATGAAGCAGTCGATTTTGGTGTCAATCTCAAATCTTTAGCAGAACCTTTTTCAGTGTCTACTCTTTTAGGTAGCTCCATTATAGCTACGTGGGTATATAGGAACTACCCGATTATAGTATCCCAGAAAGCCACCTTAATTGTCCTCGTGGAGTTGGAAATGAGTGATTTTGACATAATTCTCAGCATGGATTGGCTCCACTTATGTTATTCCCTAGTTGATTGTAAAAATAGAGTTGTTCAATTTTAGTTTCCCAATAAACCAGTCATTGAATGGAGGGGTATTACTTCAGTTCTTAGGGGTCAAATCATTTCCTATCTTAAAGCAAGAAAAATGATTTTAAAGGGTGCATGTACCATCTTGTTCGAGTCAAAGATTCTAGTTTTGATACTCTAAGCTTAGAGTTAATTTCAATAGTAAGGGAATTTTCGGATGTGTTCCCTAAAGACCTTCCTGGAGTTTCTCCCGAAAGGGAAATTGACTTTGAAATATATCTCCTTCCAGATACCTAGCCTATTTCTATTCTACCCTATAGGATGGCTCCAACTGATCTTAGAGAGTTGAAAGAGCAGTTGCAAGATCTCTTAGATAAGGGATTCATCAGGCCCAATGTTTCCCTATGGAGCACACCAGTCCTTTTCATGTGTAAGAAAGATGGTTCTCTCAGGATGTGCATCGATTACCGTCAGTTGAACAAAGTCACAATCAAGAATAAGTATCCACTCCCCAATATTGATGACTTATTTAACCAAGTTCAGTGTGTCAGTTATTTCTCTAAGATAGACCTCAGATCTGGCTATCATTAGCTTAAAGTTAGAGAATGTGACATTCCTATGATCACTTTGAATTTTTAGTTATGCTTTCTGGACTAATGAATGCCCCTATAACTTTCATGGATTTGATAAACAGAGTGTTCAAATAGTACCTAGATATGTTCATTATAGTCTTCATTGATGATATTCTTGTCTATACCCATAGTGAAAATGATCATGTAGACCATCTGAGAATTGTATTGTAGACTCTTAGAGCACATCCGTTGTTCACCAAATTCAGCAAGTGCAAATTTTGGCTAAGATCAGTAGCTTTCCTTGGCCATATTATTTTTAGTGATGGAATTAGAGTGGACTCTCAAAAGGCCAAAGCAATGATAAAATATCCTGGACCCATCTCTTCATAAGATATTAGGAGTTTCTTTGGTTTGGCTGGCTATTACAGATGGTTTCTTAAAGGGTTTTCTTATATTATGTCCCATATTTTTACTGACTCAAAAGAAAGTCAAGTTTCAGTGGTTAGATTCCTACGAAAGGAGGATTTGAAGACTCAACTCATTTTTGTTCCAGTATTGACTTTGCTAGATGGTTCAGATAGGTTTGTAGTTTTCTATGATGCTTCTAGATTTGATCTTAGTTGTGTATTGAAGCATAGAAGTAAGGTCATTGCCTATGCCTCTAGACAACTTAAACCCCACATAAGGAGTTATCCTACCTATGACCTTAAGTTGGTAGCTATTGTTTTTGCCTTGAAAATTAGACACATTATCTTTATAGGGTTCATGTTGATGTGTTCACGGGTCACAAAAGTTTGTAGTATGTTTTATCCCAGAAATATTTAAATTTTTACTAGAGAGATGGCTTGAGTTTTTAAAATATTATGATATGAGTTATTGTATCATCTTGGAAAGGCCATTGTAGTGGCAGATGCCCTTAGTAGGTTGTGTATAGGTAGTGTTTCTATGTTGAGGAGGATAGAAGAAGTTAGTTAAGGAGGTTCATCATCTTGCTAGATTAGGTGTCCGGTTGGTTGACTTTTCTTAAGGCAGTGTATGGGTTCAGAATGGTTTGAAATCTTCTTTGCTTGTTGAAGTGAAGAAAAAGAACGAGAGGGATTCTAGTTTCGTTAGATTAAAGGAGTCAGTCAGAGATAAAAAAGTAGAGGTTTTCTCCCAAAGGAGAGAGAGTTTTCTTCGTTGTTAGGGTAGATTATATGTTCCATGTGTTGATGACTTGAGAAAAAAATTCTTGAAGAAGCCCATGGTGTGCGATACTCCATCCATCCAAGAGCCACTAAGATGTACCTTGACTTGTGGGAAATCTACTGGTGGAGTGATATAAAGAGGGATATTGCGGAGTTTGCAGCTAAGTGTTCTAATTGTTGGTCGGTTAAGGTTAAACACCAGAGGCCTTGTAGTACATTACAAGAGTTTAGTATCCCCACTTGAAAGTGGGAAGTGGTGAACGTGGATTTTGTGATAGGGTTTCCTTGCACGTGTAGTCAACATGATTTAATATGGGTCATTATAGATAGAATGACCAAATCAGCTCATTTCTTACCAGTTCATACTTCTTACTCAACTGAGGATTATTCCACGCTCTCCTTTAGGGAGTTAGTCAGGTTTTATGGGATTTTGTTGTCTAACATTTTAGATAGAGGTACTTAGTTTACCTTTCATTTTTGGAAGGACTTTCAGAAGGGTCTTGGTACCCAACTTCATCTCAGTATAACTTTTCTTTCTCAGATAGATGGTCAGGTAGAGAGGACCATTTAGACCTTAGAGGACATATTGAGAGAGTGTGTTATTGACTTTAGAGGTAGTTGGGATGATCAGTTCCCTTTGATTCAGTTTTCTTATAACAACAGTTATCACTCCAGTATTTAGATGTCTCAATTTGAGGCTTTATATGGAAGGAGATATAGATCTCCTATTGGTTGGTTTGAGGTAGGTGAAGATGCTTTGATAGGGATAGATGCAGTGTTTGATGTGATGGAAAAAATTTAGTTGATTAAAGAGAGACTGAAGACAACCCAAAGCGGTTAGAAATCCTATGCAGATGTGAGAAGAAAAGATCTTGAGTTTGAGGTTAGTGATTTGGTTTATCTAAAAATCTCGCCTATAAAGGGAGTAAAGAGATTTGGCAAGAAGGGGAAGCTCAGTATCCATTATGTTATCCAATATAATATCTTGAGTCATTTTAGGAAGGTAGCTTTTGAGCTAGAGTTACCTACAGATTTAGCATCAGTGCATCCAGTGTTCCATATTTTTGTGTTGAAGAAGTGTATCGGTGATTCAACTGTTGATGTCCCATAAGAAAGTATGGATGTTTAGGGTAACCTTTCTTATGGATAAATCCTAGTTAAGGTCCTTGATCATCAGATTCATAGACTATGAACCAAAGAAGTTACCTTGGTCAAGGTTCTTTTGTGAAATCAGCCTGTTGAGGGAGACACTTGGGAAGTAGAAGCAGATATGCGAACCAATTACCCTCATCTTTTCTTTACGAACTCAAATTCAGCTTAAGGTAACAATTTTCTTCAGATTGAATCTTTTCCGTTCTCAGTTTAAACTATGTAATCCATCTCATGTCATTGCATTCATTCAGTTCATGTATCATATTTTAGACTAACTTATGCATCATGTTTTCAGTCATGCATGTTCAGTTTATGATCTTAGTTTCGTCAGTACTCTCAGATAAACCAATCTCATTTAAGTACGAATGTTCCCAAGGGGAGATATTGTAATACCTCATAAGATCCTAGCTCAATTTAGCTCACGATTGCATGTTAAAGGGGGGTCTAAGACTTAGAAATTTTGCTGAGTGTTGGGACATATTCATTTCCAAGGCCCCTAAACTTTGATGATTTCATTTTTGATCTTCCCGACCTTAGAACATTAATTTTTATGTTGATTCATGATCGGGGTAGTTCAAAGTACATCTCGAGTGAATTTCAAAATTTTTCAATGAGCGTAAAGTCATGTTTGAGAATCCAGAATAGTAGTAGCATGGGGATGAGCCTGCGGCGTATCCTCCATTGCACCATACTAGAGTTTGCGGTGCCCCCTCTATTGCATCACAGTGGAGCTCATGATGTTCCCTCCTTATCCCGTCCAGCTTTTAATTCCTCGAGATTTAAGGACATTTGGGTCATTTCCCCTTCATCCAACTCATCTAAAACACAAAATTTTGGTTCTCAAAGATCATTATTTGGTCTTTTCATCACAAATTCCCTCAAAAGTAGCCTCTCTTCCCTTAAGAACAACCCTAACCCATTCTTAAGCAATCAAGGAATTCAAGCTTCAAGTTTCAAGAAATTCCTAAGAATCTTCACAAAATCATCTAGTGAGGTATGTGTGATGTTCATCCATGGGTTCCTTTCACCCATGGAGTTCAAGAATCCCTTTTTGGTAGTAAATTGTGAGTTTTCCTATTTAAGATAGATTATCTCCATGAATCTCTTGTGAATTCAATTACAAGATATGTTTACAAGTGTTTTTCAAGTGGGACGAGCCATTATATGTTTTATGTGTTGTAATCTTTATGTTAAATCCCTAAGTTATGATTTTACTTTTGTAATCATATTATTCTCGCATGCTTTACCCATCCCCATGCTTAAGTTCATGACTCTTATGTGTTTGATCAAATGCATAAGTGTTGGGTTTGGAACAATGAGCACCTATTATGATTTTAAAGATTTTATATGGAATTACTGTTGATTCCATTCAGTGCTGGTGGGTAATGAATACCCAGTACCTATGTGATTTACATAAATTCAGCTTTTCAAATGCTCAGACAGTTAATCCATTACTCTTATTAGTATACTTACATATTTCTATTCATGATAAGCACTATCAGTTACGTAATAATGTTCATTCTATCCCAGTATCAGTGTCATCTCAATTGGGAGTAGGATTTAGCATCGAGCGAACCCAGGGATGGGGGCTCACCTGCAAGTAGAGGGTGTGACCTTTAGTAGAAGTCCCTAAGTTCCAAAACTACATAGACAACATAGGTTAGAGATGTCTACCTGCCATTTAAGGGTGACTCATTAGTCCTTCGGGACACCATTTTAGTGGATCCACACAGCCAGTGTTAGTACCTGTGGCACGGTACTGACACCCTTCCAACTGGGGTTACAGGTTGGAACCCAATTAGCTCAGATTGGGCCATGTCGGTTAGATAATACCTCTTACAATCTCAGTACAGTATTCAGTATACTTTTAGTTTAGGTTTGCTTGACCAAAGCATACATATTTTTAGTTATTCAGTTATTAGATTTTAGTATTTTAGTTTACATAATATTTTAGATATATGTTTATGTTTGGTCTTGTATTCTCAGATGTTACATTTTTCATTTATTTATGTTTAGTTATCTCATGCTTTTAAGTCAGTCCTTATTTCATATGCACAGTACCCCATGTATATCAGCCTAACCTCATATACCAGTACATTCAAAGTACTGACTATATACTTTTCTCTGCACTATGATGTCTTATATCATAGGTTTAGATGCATAGTTTCCTAACCGCAGTTTGACAGCTCAGCATAATTCGGTAGCCATAGTGGTGAGTCCTCATTCATTGAGGACATGTTATGTTTATTTAGCTATTTCTGTATTTCATTTTATTCAGTTAGTTAGAGTTAGTTAGGGGCCTTTCCGATCAACTCCTCAGTCAGTTTAGAGGCTTACAGACATTCAAGCAAAATAGTTAGACAATCAGTTAGTTACTTTCAGTTCTTATTAGTTGTTTCATATTATTTAGTCTTTCGTATTTTAGTATTCAGATGCACATTACCTTCTTAGTTTATCTTCCGCATAATTGTTATGTTCATATTTTATTCAGTGCTCACAGTTGGTACCTACTCATAGGTTAGTTTGTGGTCACTTGTGACCGTAAGCACCATTGTTGCAACTAGGGGGTATCCTCGGGTCGTGAAAATTTATATAGTACATCATCACACCCGAGGACATGTGCGATTAGGGCATTCCATGCCTAAGACTAAAATTTTGTTAAAATTCTTCTATATTATAAATAGGACACTTGGATCCTATTCTAAACATCTTTAGACAACGTTTAAAGAGAGAAAACACATGAGGAGGCTCTAATAAGGTTATTATTTCTTTACTTTAGTTTGCTTTTAGTTTTTACTTATGAATTCCAATCTTGTGATTCTTTGTAGAACTATGAGTGGATAAACGCCATAGTTCTAGGGTCGAGGCTAGATTATCATATTTTATTGTTCATATATTCTTATTAATACTATTCTATTGACTTCCAACCTATAGAATACACCTATATTTCTATTATGAGCCTAGTAGGAGAAATATTACATTAGATCATGGAATATATGGAGTGGGTTCATAATTATGTCATCAACCCCATGAATCAACAATCAAGATAATTACCTTAACTAACGAGACTGTTAGCTTAGTAGGATTGTTCAACCTACCTTGACTTGGATTTCTCACAATCATTATCTCTAACACTTTATAATTTCATATTGTTTATTGTTACTTTAGAATTCTCAAATCTTGAACTTTCTTAGTTATAATCAAACTTATCTAATCTCGCTAGTAAAGCTAGAATTGGGTTGCTTCTAAACACAAGTTCATGTGCGTTCGACATCCGACTCAAAATGACTACTTTATTACTTGCACGAACACGTACACTTGTGTGTACAATAAGATTGCAATAATATTTTGGTGCCGCTGCTAGGAGCTTGAAAGATTGGTAGACTTATTATTTTTAGTTTTGCTAATATTTTTGATAGGTGCCAACAACTTGGTCTTAGATTCTAAACTTGAAGGTACAAGTCTAAATCTTAAGTAAGTTGGCAAGGTGTAAGGATTTGGTTGACCCATAACCTAAACCTGAGCGACACTTATATCAATTAAAAAGAGAAGTAGTACTTATTTATTGAAATTCTATAAGTTCAATACGATGAAGCTATTCCTACAACCATGGTTGAAGAATAACCAACCTACAACATAGAACGTAAAGTGGCAACCCCACTCGCAACTAATGTTACCTCCACCATTTTCACACTAAAACCTAGAGGTATATTTGAGCTCAAGAAGAATATGGTGCAATTATTTCACATTAGTATCAAACACATGGCACATGAGGATCCATAGGTCCATCTACAGAACCTCTTAGATATCAGTGACAACTTCATTTCCATTGGAGTCTCCATACCCTATGTGAGACTCACTCTCTTTCCCTTCTCTCTATTGGGGAAAGAAAAGAAACTATTGAAGGCAAAACCTTCAAACTCCATCACTACTTGGGAAGAATTGGAAAATAAGTTCCCCATCCAATTCTTTCAATGTAGAAAAACTTCAAGGTTTAGGAGTGAGATCATGAGTTTTAAATAAAATCTAGACAAGAATCTCTATCATACATAGGAGAGATTCATGTGTTTTCTCAGGGATTATCCATGCCACCAATATATAAGGTATTAGTTCATACATTTACTAAAGCTCTTGTCTATACCACAAAGATTTTATTAGATTTAGAGGTGGTCAAGCATTACTTGTGATGAGCTTTACCCTCTTCTAAATAGAATTGAACAAGGTAATCTCAAATGGCATATTAATATATTTAGAACTGCAGGAAATAAGCCTACAGGTATGATTGAGGTTAATAATGTCACAGTATTAGCGACTCAGTTAACATTCTTTCAAAATCAAATAATGATACAATTTAGCAAGTTAAATATGAATCAATTACAGGTTTAGGTAAATGCAGTACAACAGGCTCAATCTTGGTGTGAGATTTATAGAAAGAGTGGTGACTCTACAAAATCATATGAAGAAAATCTAGAGTCAGTGAACTTTATGGACAATGCACAGAAGGGAAATTTGAACTATAGATTGGAATTGGCAGTGTCAGCCTAATTACTCATAGGGCAATAACCAGGCTTCGACTTAATAGTTTCACCCATAATAAAAAATATCTATAATAGCACCCAGGCTAGTATTATTGAACAGACCTTGAAAAAAATCTTAGCCAACCAACAACAAATAGTTGTAGAGATAAAAAAAATTAGTAACATACTCAGAATAATTTAGAGAAACAATTGGGGAAGTTAGCTTAACCATAAAATACAAGACCTCAATGGGGTGTTTCTAGTATACAAAGACTCCTAAGAAAGTGATAGAAATCACCTTAACAAGGGGTAGAGACTTGATTGATAAACCTCTAAAGAAAAATTAGGATGTACAGGTAGAGTTAGTCCATTAAAAGGTAGAGGAAAATCAAGTTCAAACAAAAGAAGCTAAAACTTTGGGAAAGTTTGAGTGCCCAAAAGCAAAGGCAACTGAGCAATTACAAGAAATTCCATCACCACCGTTCCATCAGAAGCTTAAAAAGGCTAATGATGATCCATGCTTTAAGAAGTTCTTAGACAAATTTAGGAAGCCCCACATTAACCTTTCTTTGTTAGATATTTTGCAGGGAATGCCTAAGTATGCTGAGTACTTAAAGGATATGGTGACCAATAAGATAAAGATGGGTGACACTAAGCTAGTAGCAGTTATTGAGGAGTGCAATTCTGTGGTGATGAGCAAGATATCAAAAAAAGCTTAAGGACCTAGGGAGTTTCACCCTCCTTATACAAATTGATAAAAGTGATTTGGTCCATGCTTTGAGTGACTTAGGGGTGAGCATAAATTCAATGCCCCTTTCAGTGCTTAATGCCTTTGGATTAGGAAAGATAAGGTCCTATTCAGTGGTGCTCCAAATGGCAGATATAACAAGAGTGGTTCTTGAAGGAATCATCGAGGAAGTTCTCATTAAGGTTGGTAAGTTCATTATTCCAGGTAATTTTCTTGTTCTCAAATATAATGCAGATGACAGGGTACTGATTGAACTAAGGCATCCATTCTTGGAAACTGGAGGATAAATTATTGATGTGAAATAGGGCACTCTTTAAATGTGACTAAATCATTAAAAAGTGGTCTTCAGAGTTTACAAGAAACTTAAAGCACCCTCACACTATGAAGATTTGTGCATGATCACAACCATGAAAGTGTATGAGTATTGGGTAGTAGAGTGCGACCCTCTAATGACTTCTCTAGACTCTCTCATTGAGGTTCCCAAATAAAAAGTTAATCCCAGCAATCAGAAATATGAAGAAAAGGCTAAATGTCAAGTGTGGAAAGAGTTATAAATCTTGAGAGTAGGCACTCAAAATGACATAAAAGTGTGAGAAGATGAGTTCCAAGTAAGGGAAAGATGATGAAAAAATATTGTTGAAAGTAGTGATAAGAGTAGTGTCGCGACACTAAATCAGGCACTGCTTGAGAGGCAACCCAAGTTAAGGTAGGTATTTTATTTTCTATTTTTTCATTTTATCACCTTTGTTTTTATTTGTAGGTTGAATCACAGGTTGAAGAAAGGTCTGGGTATCAGATACTTAAGCTAAAAAACATGGCAAAGATTGAGTGTGGGGTCCACCAGACCTCTTTGATAATTTAGAAGCTACTACCTAGTCCTAGAGGCCTTAGGTAGTATTTCTATCCTTACTTTTAAGCTATACTTTAGGGATAAAGTTTTATTTTAATTATGGGGTGGGGAATCTTACTATTGGTTTGGGTGAGCTGCTACTGGAGGATATATAATTTTAGTTTTTCTAATTTTGACTAAATTAAAAAAAGTAAAAAAAGAGTTTATTTTTGTTTGATTTTAGTTTTTGTGGTGTTAGTCTAGTAGAAGCACACTTCACCTATCCCTTAGTTTTTCTTTTTGATTCTTTGCCAAGGGGGTGCCCTTTGACTCTAGTATCTTTTTATATTTGAGCAATTTTAAATTTTGATTAGGAATAAATAAGATGTTCACATAATTACTATGTGAGATTACATTATACGAGTTGGTTTTAATTGTGAAAGCATGTTGAATGAGTTGAATAACTATATTGAGACACCTGAGCTTATTTTTATGACTCTTGTGCGGTATTGGCTTAATTTTAAATTCTTGCTATTTGTTGGTTTAGAGTCTATAGTGGTCCTACTTGATTTGAGCATGTACCATGTGTGTGTGAGGTCTTTTGTTATATTTACTTGTTTCATATCAATGTCTAGAACTTGTCAGTGTGTTTGCAAAGTAAAATAAAGAATATTGGGTTTAGGGGATGATATAGGCATTTCTTTGATAGACATGATTTCTACCTTCTATATCTACCCTTTTGGTATGATCTTAGTTAGCCCTATTGATCCTTTAGCCTATTTCTTGGTAGCCTCATATGTAGCTTATTTCCCTTTTTTTGATTGACTGTAATTTAATCCAAATCTCCTAAGTTCTTTAATAAAAAATTAAGATATTAAGGAGTGTAAAGTTTAAAAAAGGAAAAGTGACAGTGAAGCCCCCAAAATAATATCTATTGGTATTTTAAAGTCATGTGTTGTAGTTGGGAGGAATGCAATGAAAAGAGAGTAAATTAATCAAGAGAGAATCATATGTTGATAGGAAATCCTCCCCCACTTAATATGTGTGAATTGGTTTAATGAGATTGGAAAAATTAAAAGAGAATGGTAAGATAAAAAGTGGTGAAAATTTTGGTTGTTTAGAGAGTATGTTTAATGTTATGTGTGATGTATTAAAGAGATTAGGGAAGATAGTCACTATTACTGGCTAGAATAGTTCCTTCCCATCCCTTAGCCTACATTACAAACCTTAAAGTCCTATTTGACTCTAAGCCTTGATGTTCTGATATTAATGAAGACACTAAGGGAAATCTTGTGGTTCATCTTATGTGTATGAGAATTCTTTGTGAGAGTGAGTAAAATTTGATTCTTACACCTATTCTTATGATAAACTTCATATTTGTGAGTGAATGTGGGTAACTCTCTTGTGATGAGGACACATATTTAATGATGGTTAGGTGATTTGTATAATCTCATTGTTGAATAATAGGCATGAGTTTTCTAACTTAGTGGAGTCAATTCTTGAGGTTAGTATTTTTGAAGTATTGTTCATGAGTTTTTAATTATAATATGACATGCGTAATGTGGAACTTACTATTTATGTCGTTGTTGTAGTTCTAGCTTAAGTGTCTTAGTTGTAATGGTAATGTTAGATTCTTCTTGGATAGTTCTCAATTTAAAGAGTTTTTTATTATGAAAAATGCTTTAAGTGTAGTATAATGATCTTAGGTGTATTTATACTCCTAATTGTCAGTATCTATACACGTTTAGCCTAGTTTTGAGGACTTGTTTGTGTGATTAATGATTTATTATTGGTTTAATTGAGTATCTATATGTTGAAGTTCATATTTAGAGTGTTTAAATTTTAATTAAAAAAAGTTAATGATCAAAATAATCACATTAGAGTTTAGATGAGAAAAATAGTGTTACTAGCTTGAGCTATGTTCGTTCTTAGTGGACTTTGATGGACTCTATTGTGTTGTGTGAGCTAATGCTTGTTATTTGGTGATGTTGAAAATCATGGAAGGTGTTAGGAGAAATGCCGGTAAGCTAAACAATTTGTAATGAAGTTTTAAAGGCATCCACAAAGTGCGGGACGTGATGGCAAATGGAAGGACTTGACTACAAAGAAAAGTGGCATTTTGGAGCACAAGGGCATCCCACACCCTCAGAGCACTGATATAATGGTGTACCACGCCATGGGACACAAAGTAATAGACAAAGCCTAGTGAGAATACATGTTAGGGGCGTGTAATTCCTAAGGACATGCACGATTAGGGCATGCCACGCCCAAGGGTAAAATTTGGCCAAAATCATTCTATACTATAAATAGGACACACTCCTATTCTAAACATCTTGGAAGACTTTTGAAGAAATAAACACACGAGGAGGCTCTAATTAGGGTTCTTATTTCTTTACTTTAGTTTACTTTGAATTCTTACGTATGAATTCTAATCTTGTGATTTTTTGTAGAACTATGAGTGGCTAAACACCCTTGTTCTAGGGTTGAGTCTACGAGCACGAATACTTAGCTTTAAATTCAGTTGGTTAAGTTGATTATCATATTTTGTTGTTCAATAGTCTTGTTAATACTATTCTATTGACTTGCGACCTCTAGATTTCCCTTATATTTCTATTGTGAGCCCAACAGAAGGAACAATAGATTAGATCATGGAATATACGGAGTGAGCTCTTATTATTTAAATGAACTAAAGATAGTGTTCATGTTTAGGATAGAATATACCTCATTTGCCCTATTTGGTTCAAATACGGGATGAAATACAGATATGTTTTAAGTTAGTTCTCACATTCCCGCTCAATGATGTAGTTGTGGGGCTAATTTAGATAGAAGATTAGAGGCTCGAAAGACCATAATCATGTCATCAACCATGTGAATCAACAATCAAGATAATTAACTTAACCAATAAGATTGTATAACTTAGTAGGATTAATCAACCTGCCTTAACCCTGGGTTGCTCGCTATCATTTTCTCCAATACTTTATCATTTTGTATTATTTATTATTACTTTAGAATTATAAAATCTTAAAATTTCTTGGTTAAACTCGCACTTATCTTATCTCACTAGTAAAGCTAGAATTGGGTTGTTGCTAAACATAAGTCCCTGTGGGTTCGACATTCGTCTTGAGAGGGATATTTTATAACTTGCACTATCGTGCACACTTGAGTGTGCAGGAGGATCGTAACGGAGGACAAAGAATAAAATTGATTCTAATTCCGACCGCCACTAATGCTAGATGATGCATCCTGCTGCTAAAATATGTGGCCTGATTGAGTTGCTGAAATAGTAGGCTAAGCCTAAGGGCGAGCATCCCTATTGCTCAATATTTCGAAGGGGTAATCCTTCAACCTATGTTTTGTCTTCCATATCCATAATATTTTGCCTTTCAGCCAAACACTAACCCCAAAGATTTCTACCACACCTCTTGGAGGTTAAATAACTAGGTCCCAAGTGATACTACCCTGAGATCTGGTAGTCGTCGCTCTACCCCACTACTCCTTCTTAGTCCTGGGTTTGAGGGAACTAGATAAAGACCGTGTGGGAGCTGACAAATAGCTCTGAAACTAAGAATGATTTACCCCTTCTAACTTGTGTTGATCGTACACAAATTGTCCGGTCCTTGCCTTTTTGGTTTCCCTCTCCTACTCCTTCAGTTTCTCAGCCTAAATCTGATGAGCATGAGTTATGAATTAATCAATATCCTTGTCTCTAATTATCACCAATGACAACTTTTACTATGGGACCAACTAAGATCTCTTCTTAAACACAGGCTACTAGGAGCTAAAGGGATTCTTTCTCTTCTACCAGTCAGACCTTATCTCGAATAGGAATTTTATTATTTTACTGTTGTTGGTATCTTTAAAAGAGAGTATACTTTGAGATAGGTGAATGTCCAGGTATAGCAAAAGACTTGAGCTATAGTTCTTGCAAGTAGAGAAGGAAAAGATAATGGCAGGGTCGTTCATAGGGTGGATGGAGAAATTAGGTAGGCGGGTGGGGGTTGGTTGAGAAAATAACGGTATGTGTTTACTCCGATTGGTGAGTCTGTGGTAGCAACCCATGCTTACTTCTATTGCTCTATATTGTTTGTCGGTATTCATACTTGGGTAAATTTGATTATTATGGATATGTTAGACTTTGATGTAATTTTGGGCATGACCTAGTTATCTTCATATCATGTTGTCTTAAATTGTAATGCTAAGACATTGACTCAAGTTATGCCTAAAATTGATAACTAGAGTGGGAGGGAGCATATAAGTCCAAATTGGTGAAAATTATATCATTTTTTCAACTTAGAAGGTTAGTGGGAGAGGGGTGTTCACCATTTTTTAGCTTATCTCCGATATGTAATTACGGAGTCCCCTTCTATAAAGTCAGTTTTAGTGGTTTGTGAACTCCAAGATGTTTTTTCTTCAAATTTATCGAGTATTCCTCCAAATAGAGATATTGATTTTTGTACTGACTTAGAGTTGTATACTTTCCCTATATCCATTCCTTCTATCGAATGGTTTTACACAGTTTAGGAAACTCAAAACTCAATTGTAAGAAGTACCTGCCAAGGTATTTATTCGTTCAAGTTCTTCTCCTTAGGGTGCCCCTATTCAATTTGTTAAAAAAATATGGTAGCATGAGGATTTGCATTGAATATAGACGACTGAATAAAGTTACCATATATCCTTTTTCTCATACAAGGTGCGAGGGTATTTTCAAAAATTGACTTGCAATCAGGTTATCAATAGTTGAAAATTAGACTAGTGGATATACCAAAGATAACTTTAGAACTTATTATAGCCATTACGAGTTTCTAGTGATGTCCTTTGGGCTAACTAATGTTCCTGCAACCTTTATAGACTTGATGAATGGTATCATTATGTTGTTCTTGGATTTTTTTCATATTGTGTTTATTGACGATATTCTATTTTATTTTTAGAGTAAGGAGGAGCATGTATGTCACCTTCGCATAGTGTTGGTGATTCTAAGGGAGAAATGATTATTTGACAAATTTACAAAGTCCGAATTTTAGTTGTCTTTAGTTTCCTTTTTGGGAAACATTGATGCCAAAAAGGGGGTAATAGTGAACCCCCAGAAGATTGAGTGAAAGGACCCAAACCGAGGCCTTGTCGTGAGTGAAAGGACCCAAATCGAGGCCTTGTCGTGATGGGCAATCTCAGGTTCGACTGAGAGCAGAGACCATCCCCGATACCAAACCCAACCAACCAACACGTACCCTGAATCAGATGAACTCTAAACATACGACAAGACCGTATGATGCACGATCCAGGACTTTGGGATAGGTCCATAACCATTCCCAACCAAAGAAAGTCCAACCACCCAATATCCAACCAATAACCAAGCCAAAACCATAAACCAAAACCAAGACAATAAAAAAATGGTGTGTGTATGTGTGTGTATATATATATATATATATATAACATAACCAATCCATACTCAAGTCCAAAATTGTCCATACAAGCCTCTAAACCAAAACCAAAGAGTATCGAGTCGGACATACCCCCATAGCCAAAATCCAAAATCGATAAAAGATGAATGTATGTAAAATAATCCATGACATGAAATGGATGCCTTCCAAACTATGGAATCTCACCACTTCAATCCAACACCAACTATCCCTGAATCTGATCAATGAGCAGGAGGAGTAGTATGGCCGATTCCGGCATCGCATAGGGATACAATCGCCCAAAGATGGGTTAGCGGGTGAATGCTAGCATACACTCAGGATAAGGATAAAATAATACAAACCTTTAAAACCAAGTAAACCATCTCTATGTAATCATAACCATACATATATATTATAGAATCCATGCCAAGAAAAGGAATTGGGTTTAGCATGCCTTTAAAACCATTAACCTGGGTATGTGTAGCTTAACCGTCCTAGAACCACCTATGGGATATATGGGTCCAGTGTAACCTCCTGAATGAGCCTCGATGCGTGTAGCCGCATGAACCGGAGATACCATAGGAGTAGTGGATTCCCATGTACCCTTTGCTTTCCATAATATATATATATACAAGTATTAGGGGATTCCCGTATACCCCTCAAGTATAGGGTTTCCATGCCCAATCCTCATGTCAGCAAACATGAGTTTCCAGTTTCTGTCTATTGGACTCATACCTTTATGGTTAGATATCACACCCCACCAAAATTTCCCAATTAAAACCATTACCACACAACCAAACCATTAATTCCATTTATTATTATCCAAGGCTATCATTAGTGGTCTCATCATATCGACTATAGCCTACAAGTAATGCCCTTAGCCAACCTTAAGGGATTCCCATGTACCCCATACATTACATTAATTATTTTACTTGAGAGATTCCCATGTTCCCCGCAAGTACATCACCATTAAGCTTACTTGGGGGGTTCCTGTGTACCCCACAAGTATTTCACTATTAAGCTTTGATTGGGGAATTCCCTCATACCCCATAAGACATTCAAATTTCAAACCAATTTCATCATTTCATTCATGTAACGGATTCCCATGTACCCCATAAGATTTTCGTTCGAATCAATTCCATAGCCATCAAGGCTTTACTATTTAACCTCCAAACTATTTATACCGTTCATACCATTTAAAACAATTACAAAACCTTTAAATCATTTAAAACTATTTAAACCATACAAAACCATTCAAATCCATTTAGGGTTACATTAACAAACCATACCATGCAATAGTTCCAATGAAAGTTCAACAATAGAGTAAAAACATTCTCTTAGGCATTTGATCAAACATGTTGAGGGCATACCTTTACCAAGACCAAAACCAAAGCATAAACCATCAAGTTTAGGGTTTCCCATGACCCATTTGGTAAACCACAACCAACAAGAACCAACATGTTTAAACTATCACCAAAACACGTGAAAACACAATTTAAACCAATATTCAACAATATGCATCAAAACCCTCAACATATGTTTCCAAAACCACCATTTATGATTCATTAGTCAATGTTTAAAACATATTAAATCATGCCTTTAGTTGGAAATAACAATGAGGGAAGGAGTACATGCCTTATACTATAATGTTTCAGAGAGAAACTTGACTCTTGATCCCTTTGAAGAACACTTGTAGAAACCCTAGCCTCCAATCTTCAAGAGTGAGTTTGAGGGAGTATATTAAAGTGTTTGTTTTCTTCAAAGTATGTAATGAAAGACCACCAAGGGTTATACAACATGGGGAAATAAGGTTTAAGGTGGGAAATATCCGAACTACCATTAGCTTAAAATCTGAAAGCCAAGTCCTAAAAGGGTACAACTCAACCCCCCCTCCCAAGCTGTACCCTAGGGAATGAGTGGTACCCTAAATCATACCCTAGACCTCACCATGGTCCCTTAAACTAAAAATTATATGACCACCTAGGTCTAAGTGGTATCTTAGGGTACGAAAAGTACCAACAAATCATATCTTGGACAAATTCAACTGGACTAGTCCACAAGCTTCATACAACTAGGCATCATACATCTCGTATCCTTCCATATAAGTAGTATGATGTTGATTCATACCTTGGGCCGAACCCAACCCAAAATACACTGCCTAACATACGAGAGAGGCATCTCAAATTGTATCTTAGGGTACAATCGGTACCTATGAGTCTTACCATGGACAGAATGTCCAAAACCTATGAATTTTTGGAAGGGCCAAGGTTTAGGGTGTTTCATTCTCCCCTACTTAGGATCATTCATCCTCGAATGATGGGTAAGGGAAAGAACAAGAAAGAGATAACACATTAAAATCCACCAAAATTTCCTCCAACCAAATTAGAAAAGAAAGACATAAACTAAGATAAGAAGATCACCACATATCCCAGGCATGATTTACACCCCAACACCTCCATTCCAACCTCTAACTAAGTCAAAAGACAAAAATGCAAGAGAAGCCATTCATTTCCTTTAAAAAAAGTTAGAAAATCAAGATGAGATGAAGAAAATATACCTTACTCATGAGTTTACTGAATGAAGAACCATTGCGGATACTTGGACTTCATGTCCTCCTTCCGCATCCCTAATGGCTTCCTCGGACTTTTGGTTCCACTATAGAACCTTCACCTAAGCCACTTATTTTTGTTCAGAACTGAAAAAATTACCAGCCCAAGATCCTTATTGGGACCTCCCTAAGGAACAAAGGATCTGAGATACAAATACCACCCAAAAGTAATAACCAAGGAAGGGTCATCCACACTTTACCTCCACACAACCACAACCAGCCATTATAACCAAAAACCTCAACTTATAGTTGAAAACCCAATACCATAATACAATTATACCATGAAAACAATTAGTGTATCTACCAATCACAATATTAAATCCTATCACCTATATACTAGTGATATGATTTACCGTTCCAAAGATCTAGCACCCCCTATAAATTTCACAAAGGTTTTCACCACCTATTCCATTTATATCTATTTATCATGAAAACAACCTTACCTCACTTCCAAAACCTTAACTCTAGTAGTCACCCTAGACTCTCCCCAACTTAGGGATTTCTACATTCCTCATTTTCAAAACATCACCATGTTTTCCAATCCATTACCATCCTAATCATTGGAAGGATCGTTAAGTAAACAAATTATAAGAATTATCCATGCCACCCTAGTAAGACCCCCAAAACAAGAGACGGCATCATAGGCACTAAGCACTTCATAGCAAGCACCTAGACCATAATGAAAAACCATCTCGACATAATCATACCATAAAAAGAGTCTTTAGCACTAGATACTGAAAGAAACACAATCGCATATACCATAGGTAATGTAATGTAAAGTCAAGACTTATATCCAGGGAACAAGGCAAATGCAAAATAAGAACCTTAGGCATAGGCGCTATAAGAATGCATGGAACACTAGTAGAGTACCCTCTTAACCAAGATGGAAGAGAATCACTAGAATGTGCAACCCAACCTTCCCTTGTAGTCCACCATTAAAAGAAAATTTAAGATTAACCCTCGAACTTCATCCCATGACACCTATAAGCACCACACTCTACTCTAATAGGTATGACCAAGGATGTAAACTAGCGATACTTAGTTTTCCTATACCTAAAACCTTATTTATCCATATGCTGCCTAGAGCCCATTATAGTCATACAAACTCCATGGTCTGACCCATCCAATATATAGAACCCTAATCCATCTATTCAACCTGAACCTCTAGTCTATAAGTCATAACTTTCCTACTATTATATTCCCTAAGATATCAACCTTACCCATTCCATACGCCTCATACAACCTACCAATTTACCTTCTTAATTCTCACATTGTTATCCCCAAGCTAACATACTCCCTTTACCAAGACCAAGCATCTAGGTTCAAGCCTAGTATCTATCAACCACTATGTACTTCCACAAAAGTACCCCATATAGAATACATACATATGGTCCACCCCACAAGGAGAACACCCTAAAAATCCCTATTCACCCACCGACAGCCTATTCATTCCCAGGGAATCCATTCCCCTTATGCTTCTTTAACTCAATCAAAACCATTCTATAAAGAAATAATAGAAATTAGAAAAGTGTCTAAAACATGACCAATCCCAAACTTAACCTTCCTATTGGAAAGACACCATGAGGGTCATAAAAAAAGACCCCTAGAAATTCATTCATCACCAAAACCTAATACAAAGAAAGAGTTTTTGAGTTAGAACATTTAACCCAGACAAATGGTAGAAACACCTTTTGTAGACTAATCTCTGAGTTCTAAGATATCATGTAACCTTTCCCTTAATAGTTAGGGAACAAAACTATCCTCCCATTCCATAAATGACTCACCATGGAGTCTAATGATAACCTTACGGATCCAACAATCTAATAATGCGTAGCATGAGTATAATCAATCCATCCCTCAAATGACATCAAAATCCACCATATCTGAGTCAAACAAATCCAACAAGACCAACAGATACCATACACCACCATATACTTCTTTAGCAATTGCAGAGTCACTAGTAGGATAGAAATATTAAGAAAAGAATTTGAAACAACCATAGGACCAAAAGTAAAATAAACAACCACAAATGAGGTCACAAAAAGAAAGAGGACCCCAAACCAAGCAAACTATACATACATCATAGTAAAAGAGTTTCTAACATACCAGTTTCAGCATTAAAAAATATCTCAGCCTCCTAAGGGATAGTGAAGTCATTGAGACGATGTCAACCAAAGTCGTAACTAGAAGAAGCACCTCTTGGTGCAAGAGCTAGAAAAGTGCCAACTGGTACCCTATTTTCCCAAGAGACGATCATTATGGGACACTCTCGCTATATATATCCTAATTGACTGCAACTAAAACACTGATTCCTTCTTCCCTCACCACAACAATGGTGCAACCGACCATAAAGTCTACAAAGAGGGTAGGATAATGCAGATTGGTAATATCCTGAGATTGGGAACTTGCTTCCTAGAGGCATTAACACTCTAAAAATGTCTGCCCCCAAATAGATTCAGGTAGGGAGCAGAAGTATTAGCCATAGAATAGGAGTTACGACCCACCCAACTCTTTCTCTTAGACTACTTACCACCATACCATTGGCCTTTTTTTTGTTTAGAAAACTGAGACCCCTTACCTTACCTATTTCTTGACCTTGCCTCATTCCTCTTCATACCAATAATATCTAACTACCATGATAGAGTTGTCACTATCTGGGTCAATAGATTAACAGAATAATGAAACTCGGCATTGGTAGCCTCTTTTTAAGGTAACTGAGTGTGCGTGCCAACTTTCAAAATAGGATTAGTAGAGACCGGTGGGTTCCATAGGGAAATGGAGACCCTTGATCGGGTCTGTTCCCCATGTGTTAAACTAGATCCATCTATGTCATCCTTGAGTAGGATGGGTGAGTTTCCACAAAATTTGGTTTATTGAAAGGACATAATCTGAAAGATGAACCAAAAGAAAATTTAGGGAAAAGTTCAATACATTAGACTCCATAGCTTGAAAGTTAAACAACAAGAAAGTTAAAAATTCCTAAATACCTTGAAAGTAGAACAACCAGAAAGTGAAACATTCCTAAATGCCTCGTAGCCTCCTAATTATAAGTGTGGTGCAAAATACAATCATAAGCAAACTGACATGGCTTTGAGGAAACTTCATGACACTAAAACTTAGGCTCTAATACCAACTCGACATGACCCGAATTGGGGCCTTGTCATAATGGGCAACTCAGGTCCGACCAGGACCAAATACCACCCCTAATACCCAACCCAATCAACCTATACGTACCCTGAGTCTGATGAACTCTAAATATATAACAATATAGTATAATGTACGATCTAAGACTTTAGGATAGTTCCATAACCATGACCAACCCAAGCAAGTTCAACCACCAAATATCCAACCAATAACTAAGCCAAAACCATAAACCAAAACAAAGACAATAATCCAATGTGTATATATATATATATATAGATAACATAATCAATCTATACCCAAGTCCACAGTTATCCATATAAAGCCTCTAAACCAAAACCAAAGAGTATCTAGTCGGAACATGCCTTCGACCATACGAAAAAACCAAAGTATATAAAAGACGAATATATGTAAAGTAATTAATGATATAAAATGGACTCCTTCCAAACTATGGAAGCCTACAACTTTAATCCAACACTGTCTATACCTGAATCTGATCAATGAACAGGAGAAGTAGTATGGTCGGTTCCTACATTGCGTGGGGATATAGCCGCCAAAAGATGAGTTAGCGGGTGAATGCTATCATGCACTTAGGATAAGGATAAAATAATTCAACCTTTAAAATAAAGTAAACCATCCATATGCATTCACAACCATACATATAAATACATATACATATATATATATAGTATATATTATAGTCCATGCCAAGAAAGGGAACCGGGTTCAGAATACCTTTTAAACCATTAACCTAGGTTTGTATAGCTTAACCATCCTAGAACCACCCATGGGCTATACAGGTCTAGTGTAACCCCCTGAACGGGCCTCGATGCATGTAGCCATATGAACCAGAGATACCATAGAAGTAGGGGATTCCTATGTACCCTTCACTCTTCATGATAAATATATACAAACATTAAGGGATTCCTATGTAACCCTCAAGTATAGGGTCTCCATGCCCATTTCTCATATCGGCAAATATAAGTTTATAGTGTTTGTCCATTGGACTCATACCTTCACAGTTAGCTATCACACCCTACCATTATTGACCAATTAAAACTATTAACGCATAACCAAACCATCAATTCTATATATTATTAACCAAGTCTATTATTATTGGTATCGTCATACCTACTATAGACAACAAGCAATGTCCTTAGCCAACCTTAAAGGATTCTGATATACCCAATAGATTACATTATTTAGTTTAGTGGGGGGATTCCCATGTACCCAGAAGTACATCATCATTAAGCATACTTGGGGAGTTCTCATGTACCCCACAAGTATTTCATTATTAAGCTCTGCTTAGGGGATTCCCTTATACCCCGGAAGATGTTCAAATTCCAAACCAATTTAATATTTCATTCACTTGGGGGAATCTTGTGTACCCTGCAAGGTTTTTATTCAGATCAACTCATCAAGGCGTTACCATTTAACCACTCCTAACTATTCATACCATTTAACACTATTCCAAAACCTTTACACCATTTATACCATTTAAACCATATAAAACCATTCAAATCTATTTAGGTTTCCATTACTAAACCATACCATGCAATAGTTCCAATAAAAGTTCAACAATAGAGTAAAAACATTATATTAGGTATTTTATCAAACATGTCGAGGGCATACCATTACCATGACCAAAACCAAAGCATAAACCATTAAGTTTAGGGTTAACCATGACCAATTTGGTAAACCACAACCAACAAGAACCAACATGTGAAAACCATCACCAAAAATATATGAAATATAATTTAAACTAACATTCAACAATATGCATCAAAACCCTCATCATATGTTTCCAAAACCACTATTTATGATTCATAAGTCAATGCTTAAAACACATTAAATCATTCTTTTATTTGAAACTAACAATGAGAAAGTATTACATCAAGAAGATTTTGGAGAGAAACTTGACTCTTAAGTCCTCTGAAGAACACTTGTAGAAACGCTAGCCTCCAATCTTCAAGTATGAGTTTGAGAGAGTATTTTGAAGTGTTTCTATTATTTAAAGTATGTTATAAGAGGCCATCAAGGGTTATATAACATGGGTACATATGATTTTGGGGTAGTAAATATATGAACTACATTCAACTTAAAAGTTAAAAACAAAGTCCCAGGAGGATATGACCTAACCCCCAAACATATACCCTAGGGTACGAGTGGTACCCTAACTTATACCAGAGACCCTACCATGGTCCCCTATACTGACCATTATATGAACACCTAGGTCTAAATTGTATCTTAGGGTACAAAAAGTACCCACAAATCATATCTTAGATAGATTCAACTAGACTAGTCCACAAGTTTCATACAACTTAGAATCATACACCTCGTATCCTTCCATATGACTAGTATGATTTTAAGTCATACCTTGGGTGGAACCCAACCCAAAACATACTTCCTAACATATGAGAGAGGCATCCCAAACCATATCTTAAGGTACGATTGGTACCCATGA
The DNA here is from genome assembly GCF_002878395.1 of Capsicum annuum. Classification (NCBI taxonomy): domain Eukaryota; kingdom Viridiplantae; phylum Streptophyta; class Magnoliopsida; order Solanales; family Solanaceae; genus Capsicum; species Capsicum annuum. The sequence goes on along the minus strand of NC_061113.1, from coordinate 117,118,251 downwards.
GTCGTAACATAGACAGAATGTCCCAAACCCATAAATTTTTGTAAGGGCTAAGGTTTAACGTGTTTTATAAATAAAGTTAAGAATTGGATTTGGCCTAGTTCAGTGACTAAGGTAAGGAAATTTGTGTGTTTTGCTAGTTCTTATCATAGGTTTGTCAAGAATATTGCTTCCATTGTATTGAAATTAATAAGAATAACTCGGAAGGAAGTGCCATTTTCTTGATCAAATTAATGTGAAGAGAGCTTATAAAAGCTCAAGATACTTTTAACTATAGATCTTATACTTTCTCTATAGGTGTAAGGTAAGGAATTTATAGTGTTTTGTAATGCTTCACTTCTGTGCATGGGTGTTGTATTGATGTAATATAGGTATGTCATTTCTTATGCTTCAAGGAAGTTGAAACCTTATGACAAGAACTACCCAACCCATGACTTAGAGTTGGCAGCAGTAGTGTTTACATTAAAGATTTGGAGACAGTATCTTTATGGTGTCAAGTGTGAGGTATTCATAGATTATCATAGCTTATAATATGTATTTACTCAGAGGGATTTGAATCAAAGGAAATGGATACATATGTAGCTTTTGAAGGATTATAATATGACTATTCAATACCATACAAGTAAGGATAATGTGTTGTTAGATACGTTGATCCAAAATTTTATAAGTGTAGGTAGTTTGTAATTCTTGGAGGTGTCCAGGCGACCTTTAGATAGAGAGTTTCAAAATCTAGCATCTCAGAACATGTAATTTGGGGGTTTAGATTAGGTTAGGGTGTTGCTGTGGTAAAGTCAACATTTCTAGATTAGATTAAGACTGAGTAATTTTAGGACAAAAGTTGAATACACTCTAGAACAAAGTGGTGCCTAGGGATATGGCCACTCTTGATGTGAGTGGAGTGTTATGGTTAGAGAGAAGGTTATATGTTCCTTGGGTTAGTGATTTGATTTTTGATGTACTTCCATAGGCCTATGGTTTGTGTTATTCTATTTATTCAAGTATGACTAATATGTACCATTACACGAGACATCCTTATTAGTGGCACGAGATAAAGAAGGGAATAGTGGTTTATATTTCCAAGTATCATAATTGTCAACAGGAGAAGTATGAGCATGTAATACCCTGGTTTTTTGGTCCTTGAAAAAATAATTCTAAAATTTTATCGTCATTGTCCTGACTACAACTCACCCTATGAGTAATAAGGAGTCTTGACGAGTTGTAGGTCCCAGTCATGCCCTGGCCAGTAGGTTAGCTTGGAGTTTCTACTATGACTATGACTAGGGCCTTACGAGTCATAAGGTCTTGTGATGATTTGTTAGGTGGTAGTCCTAAGGTGATCAATATATTCCTCAAAATTTTTTGTCTTGTTAATGAGTGGTGCATATGAGCCGTAAAGATTGGTTACGAGTCATAAGGTACAACTCGTAGCCATACTAGTGGGGGATACCATGGGTACTATCTTAACTATGACTTGAGGAGGTGAGTTGTAAGGAGTCATAAGAAGTCGTTAGAAGACTCGTAGCAACTGGGAGTGATTTTTCAATCTTTTTATTAAGGGTATTCTGGTTAATTCCCCTTTTCCCATACTTAGACCCGACAACCATAAAGCACTTTAAGGGGTTATTTCTCATCCATAAAACAATTAAAAGCACTCGCTTCTCTCTAAATTCTCTCAACTAAGATACTAAGGGTTTATAAGAAGTTCATCAATTAGAGCTCTCAAGGTTTATTTCTCTCCATAAACTTTGGTATTTTAAGCATGTTACTCTTCTACAATTCTTAATTTATGAAAGGCATATTTTTTACGTGGTTTAAATTGTATGGACTTGAATGTGAGTTTTGATGTGATTGAAGGTTTTGACATATTAGATTCCCACATTGTTTTCCCATGATTCATTATGCATTGTCTATGCTATATTAATGGTTTTGAACTGGTGAGGTGCGTGGGTATGGTGAATAAATAAAGGGGTCACGGTTTTCTCCAAATTGGTATTTTGAAATTGGAATTAGTTTTGAATAATTGTATTCCCTCAACCCACTTGTGTAATTTGCTTTGAATTGTGAAATTATCATTTGGTTTGGTGTACTCACTTCTATGATATTGCATTTTACTAATGATTAAACAATGACATGGATTTTTGAAGGCCTTGTTAGCTATTTTCTTATTTAATGAACAAAATAGGTCAAGACATTCCCCCAAGATCATGTGATTGTTATGGCATAGAGAAACGCTTACAACTGTAAAGACGTGACAATACCTATGTGTTCCTTAATAGTTGGTTCATTGATTAGTAAATAGGTTATGTGATTCTTTCTTTAAATTGGGCTTAATAAGGGTTTTGTAGATAAGTTATGAAGGTATGGGTCTTGGATGACTTGTACCAAAAACTCATGTTTGCCAACATGAGGTTTGGTATTGATGACATAGGTGCATAGTTCACACTATCGATATACTTTTATCTTAAATTAACGTGGGGTTGAGGCATTCCCTGGTCTTTTTTAATACCTCAAGTTCATGTGGATAACACGTACTAGGGCCCTTTCAGCAGGGAAAGTTGGACCCATATAGCCCATTGGTGCCTATTATGATAGTTAAGCTACATAGTCCAAGATAAAGTTTTACTTTATGCTAAGCCGTGTTCCCTTTCCCGGCATGACATATTTATATGTACATATATATGGTTCAATGAATTAGCTTGTACGACTTTAAAAATATAGATTATTGCATTATTTTATCCCCTACCCCTTAGTTATATGCTAGTGCTCAACCTACTAACCGTCTACGAATGTTGTATCATGATGCAATGCAGGTACTAGAGATACTTTTAATTTTCAGTGCAGTATTAGTTTGATCAACTCAGTTCATTGGTTGTTGGTGGTGAAGTGGTGAGCTTCCATTCTTTGGAAGATTTGGCCATTTAATAAGTTTCCTTTCATAGGATAGAAGTGAAAAATTTCATATTAACATTATTATTATCATTTTTATTTTTAGAGTCGGGGGTATGTACTGACACATTATTGATTTTGATTTTTTCTATAAGGCTTTGTGGATATTACCGTGGACTTGGTTGATGTTAGTTTTTCACCAATTTTTAGCTATAGACTTGTATTAAATTCTTTGAGCTTATCTTGTGCTATCTTTTTATATATTTGAAATTCATCTGACACTGGAGATATGGTGTTCTATTTGGTTAGGTACAAGTGGTAGTTTATGGTCCTTGTTTGACTTGAGATACCTTTTACGGCCAGGCCCTTATTCAGGCAGTGACAAGGTTTGTATGAGAACCAAGATTTGATTTCATTGGGTGTCCATAAAGCTGTGTCAAGTAGAGTCTCTTTTATGGGTATGTAGCACGCCATACTTATAAGGAAGAGGCTATGATGTATTTATGAATTTTTCCCTTTCTTGTAATCTACTATCGAGCTGTAGAGTCTAGGGTCTTAAAATCTCCTCTAATTTCCATTTGTTAGCTTTTTCGATCATGCCTTCTAGAAGATCTGATGTTCATGGAAACTCCTCTATCTCGCTTGAGAACACTGTGGATGGGGCTTGTCCTACAAAAGAAGTTTAGACCAAATCTAGGGTCACTGCTTCTGATTTCCCCAGTGGAGTTCAATCGATCCCCACCAATCATTCTCGCACTAGTAATACTCATTCTTGGTTACCTCTGGGAGATATTACCAATGGTTAGTTTCGCTATTCTATTCGTCTATTGACCAAGTTGGTGACATCTCTGTCACATCACTTGGGTCCTGTTGGTGCTACTGTGAGTTCTTTTGAGGCCACCAGGGTTGGACAATTTATGAGGATTTCAAGGGTTCATAGATGAGATGGAGAAGATTCTCCTCATGATGTATGCTTATGACTCTGGGTGTGTAGAATTCATTACATACCAACTGAAAGATATGGTGTATTAGTAGTATAAGGAGTAGGATTAATCTAGGTGAGATAATGTGGAGTTGGCTTTATGGGAGGATTTCTATGGTTCTATTCTTGACCGCTTCTTTCCTAAATAGTTGAGAGAGACAAAGGCTAAGGAGTTTGTGAATTCTAAGCAAGGTAAGATATCTATGAAAGAGTATGCCATAAAGTTTCACCAGTTGTCCCATTATGATCCTGAGCCAGTATCTAATATAAGGGCTAAGATGAGAAAATTTGCTTCAGGGTTGTCTCAAGACTTGGTCTTGGAGTGTAAAAACTCTTTACTAAATAGTGACAAAGATATTTAGAGGCTTATGGTGTATCTACAATAAGTGGAGGATCAGAAAAAAAAGAAGGCATATATTGGGGAACAACAGTATATGAGAGCCTAAATTTCTAAGTAGGGTAACCACTAGCAAAATAGTGGCAAGGATGGTGGTCAATAGTTTAAGAAGAAGTGACGCAGTTCTAGGTCATATTCTACGACTAGTGCTTCATATCCTAAACCACCATTTTTAGAGCAACAATAGATTTAAGGCACAAGTTTCCGAATCTTAAGTCAGTGGGGCTCAGTCGACTCTATCTTATCCCTTCTATTGTTTTTGTGGTCAGGTGCATCATGACTTTTGTGATGAGAAGAGGAATAAGTATTTCAGATGTATTTAGCCTAGCCACATTCAGAGGAATTATCCTTTAAGTGATCTTCTTTCGGAAACTCATCCTATTTCTATCCCTTCTTATAGAATGGCTCCAGCTAAGTTAAAATAACTTAAGGAGCAGTTAAAAAATCTTCTAGATAAAGGTTTTATCCGCCCTAGTGTTTCTTAGTGGGGTGCTCCAATTCTTTTCATGCATAAGAAAGATGGATACCTTAGAATGTGTATAGACAACTTCCAGTTAAATAGGGTGACTTTAAAGAATAAGTATTTACTTCCTAAGATTAATGACCTATTTGACTAGCTTCAGGGAGCTAAGTACTTTTCTAAGATTCTTCTTTGGTTTGGACATTATTAGTTGAAGACTAGGGAAGTGAATATCCCTCAGACTGCTTTTCAAACCCAGTATGGTAATTTTGAGTTTTTGGTCATGTCCTTTGGTTTGACTAATGCCTCGGTGAAATTCATGGATCTTATGAATTGGGTATCTTGTCAGTTCTTATATTTATTCATAATTGTGTTTATTGATAATATTTTGATGTAATATAAGAGTGAGATGGATCATCTAGATCACCTCTGCCTTATGTTGCAAACCTTAAAAGAGCAGTAATGTATGTGAAGTTCTCTAAATGTGAGTTCTAGTTAATTATTGTAACCTATCTGGGTCATGTTGTTTCTTGTGAAGGGATCAAGGTGGATCCACATAAATTTATAATAGTTAAGAAGTGGCCTAGACCCACAATTCCGACTGATATTCGGAGCTTCTTTAGTTTAGCCGATTTGTGGAAAGTTTTTTTGCTATTGTTTCCCCATTAACTAAGCCGACTCAGAAGAATGTGAATTTTATATGGCCTGATGCTTGCGAAGGTACTTTTGAGAAGTTGAAAGATAAGTTAACTTTAGCTCCAATTTTGACCCTTCCCGAGGGTACCGATGATTTTGTTGTATATTGTAATGCGTCCTAGGTGGAACTGGGTTGTGTGTTAATGCAACATGGTAAAGTGGTTGTTTAATCTTCTAGCCAATTGAAGGTGCATGAGAAGAACAATCTGACACATAATTTGGAATTGTTGGTTGTGGTCTTTGCTTTGAAGATTTTGCATCATTATTTGTATAGGGTTCATGTTGACAACTTCTCAGATTATAAGATCTTGCAATATACGTTCACCCAGAAGGAGTTGAATATCAGGCAGAGAAGATGGCTTGATTTTCTCAAGGAATATGATATGATTCTTCATTATCATCCAGGTACAACTAATATGGTTATTGATGCTCTTAGAAGGTTGTCCACGGGGAGCTTATCCCATCTTGATAAGGAGAAGTTAGATTTGGTGTAGGATATTCACTATTTGGCAACCCTTGGGGTTTGTCTCTTGGACTCTGAGGATGGTGGTGTGTTGGTACATGAGTTGTCGAACTCATCTCTTTGTGTCATGGTGAAAGAAAAATAGGTTTTGGATCCTATCTTGATATGGATCAAGGTTGATGTGGGTCACCGAAAAGTGATGGCCTTCAAGATTGGTGGTGATGGTATCTTGAGGTACCAAGGTAGATTGTGTGTTCCCAATGTTGATGGTTTATGTGAGAGGATATTGCATAAATCTCATGAGTCGAGGTACACTATTCATCCAAGTTCGACAAAGATGTACCATCATTTGAGAGAAATTTATTGGTTGAATAACCTGAAGAGAGATATGAATAAATTTATAGCTAAGTGATTGGTTTGTAAGAAAGTGAAGGTGAAGCACTTGAGGCCTGGTGGTTTGTCTCAAAAGATTGAGTTACTTGTGTGGAAATGGGAAGTGATTGATGTGGATTTCATTACTGGTCTTTCGTAGTCTCACTATTAGTTTGTTTTTATTTAGGTCATCGGGATGGGATGACTAAGTCCGCTCATTTATTGCCAGTGAAGACTAATTATTCAGTGGAGAACTATGCAAAGCTCTTTATTGAGGAAATTATGAAGTTGCATGGTGCTCTAGTTTCCATTATATCTGATTGAGGTACTCAGTTCTCATCCTACTTTTGGAGTTCCTTTTAGAGAGGTTTAGGGACTAAGGTGAGCTTTAGCACCGTCTTCGACCTGCAAATGGATGGACAAGCGGAAAGAATGATAAAAAATTTGGAGGATATTCCAAGGAATTGTTTCATCGATGTTGGGTGGTTTGATGTTGGAGAGAATAGGTTGTATGGTCCCAACTTTGTTCAGCAAGCTATGTATAAGGTGAAGGTGATTCCGGATAGGCTTAGAACTGCCCAAACTCGCCAAAAGCCCTATGCGGATGTAAGGAGAAGGGACTTTGAGTTTGATATGGATGATTTGGTATTCTTAAAGGTGTCTCCCATGAAAGGAGTGATGTTGTTTTGAAATAAGGAGAAGCTCAGTCCTCGTTATACTGGCCCAAGTCCTCGTTATATTGGCCCATATCATATTTTAAGACGTATGGGCAATGTGGCTTATAAATTGGAATTTCCTTCAAGCTTGAGCTCGATCCACACGGTCTTTCATGTCTTAATTTTTAGGAAATATGTGGGTGATATTTCCTTAGTTGTTCCTTTGGAAAGTGTGGGTGTCTTGGATTTCTTGTCTTATGAGAAGGTCCCAATTGAGATTTTAGATCAGCAAGTTCATTGGTTGAGTGTGAAGGATGTGGATTAGGTAAAGGTTCTATGGAGGAACCAAAATCATGAAGAAACTACTTGGGGAGCCAAAGAGAACATGAAGTTCAAGTACCTATTCTTGTTTCCCACTCCTGTTAATCATGCGAGAGCTATGGGTATTCCTTAGCATCTTTGTTTTCTAGATTTGTTACAAGAAATTGTAAATTCCATGATATCTTTGTTTTATGTCTTTGTTAAAGGTAAGAGTTGGTGTGTTATTGTGTTAAATCATGCCATGAGATACCTTGTTACATCATTCGAGGATGAATGATCCTAAGGACGGAGAATATAACACTTTTTTAAAGGATGAATGATCCTCATTGTCCAGACTACGACTCACCTTATGAGTCGTAGGGAGTCTTTACAATTCGTAGGACCCAATCGTAGCTTGTACAATAGGTTGGCCTAGATTTTCTGCTATGACTATGACTAAGAACTTATGAATCATAAGGTATCATGACAAGTCATTAGGTGGTAGTCGTAAAGTGATCAGTGTATGCGTTAAAAGTTTTTGTCTTGATAACAGGTTGTACATGTGAGTCATAGGGATTGGTTATGAGCTGTAAGGTATGACCTATAGCTAGACTAGTGGGGTGCCCAGGGATACTGTCTTGTCCTCTACAGGCCATGATTAGAGGGTGGTTATGATAACCATAGCATGTATGTATGAGAATCAGGTGAGTTTGACGGTCCTATGAATGAACTAGGAAATATATTTGTATGTTTTATTACTGTTTAACTTGTCTTGACTTGTTTTGACTTGGCTTGATTTACTTGACTTAGTGGTAAATGGTTTGAGTTACTTGACTGGATGGTAAATGGCTTGACTTGTTGCTTGTAATTCTAAACTATTTAATTGATGCTTGTTATGCTAGGTATAGGTTAGTATTTTCATCGTTAACTTGTTGTACTATGTTTTGGTTAAATGTTTATATTCTCATCTTGGGTTGGACAAATGACCCTACCAATACACTATTGTCCTTATTTATTGATACTACAGCCGCTCTTACATTTTTTGGAGTGCAGTGCATATTCCAGCGGCTCCTACAGGACCGCAGTTATTATTCTAGCATGTTATCCAGATTTTAGGGGTGAGTAGCTTATTCGGGCTACCATGGAATCTTTCCTTTATGTCATGGTCCTTTTTTTGGACATTATGCACTTTTCTTTGGTTTTTGGGATTGCATCCCCTTCTTGATATTCTTAGTATGTTTTGGTACATCGACTTTTGATTCTAGGGGTGTTTTGATTTCAGTATTTGTACCCACTTTTCCTTAAGTTATTAGACTAGATGATCTTAAAATTGTTAATGGGATAGTTTTCTTCTATTTTCTCTAAGTGTTGCTTAATACTTCTGGGGTTATTGATTTTCCCACCGGAGAATGGGGTGGGTGCCACTCACGTCCGATTGGTTCATGACAATCCTGTCTTAGTAGCTACAAGATAAAAATTGAGGAACACTAGTCCACTAAAACCTCGTGATAATAATAATCAATCTTAATCTACATTCTATCTAATTGAAATACATTAGCATATCCTCCTTTCACACATTACTACTACTTATCCAACCATATGTCTATACTACATTCATATTTTTAAGTAACAAATGGTTTCATTTCGAAATCACAAAGTCCAGCCTAGATCGATTAATCCTAAACCACTTTATACTTTTATTAATGACCTATACGTTTCTAACAAAATGGCATGTTGTCATACACTCTTTTCATAGTTCAAGCATACTCTAAGTCATATTAACCAATAACTCCTTTTAACTTTTACCATGAAATATACACCACACTTACTACCCCTTAGTTAACTCCTAAATACATATCACCTCAACTAACTTGATGGATGCATAAATTGGTCTATATACTCTAATAAATCATTGTCCCCGCCTTTCTAGCTACTACACTACTAGATTCACATTAATAATTATGAGGTTATTTTATTATTTATAGATCATAACCTCCTTAATCACACTATCTCTCGAGTGACAATATTAACCAAGAATCCAAACACATACATTCTGTTTTCATAGGTGTCCTCTGTAACAAAGGGTTATAGAAGAATTTAAATATATTCTACCCTAATAACATGATTCACATAAATAAGGATGTAAGATTTTTAATTGATTAGCTAAAGCTCATGAATGGCCTCTCTCAAGCCCTTTTTGTGGTCTCTAAAGTGTTGATAGTTCTATCCGAGCACCATATCAGTAGGAATTGAGATTTACTAAATCTATCACCTTAAAAATGAGGCATAGTTGGAGGAATTTGGAGCAACAGATGACTCTGCATAAATTTGTTAGGGAACTGCTCTATTGGACTATCTAGAGTATTAAAGAAGGGACATATTTCCTAAATGTTCAGTAGCCTCCTCATTATAAGCGTGGCACATTTCACACCCATTAAAAGGACTCTACTAAGAATAGCTTTTCAGTATCCTAGGACTCTTGAATCTATAGCTTTGATACCAAATATTTCATGACTCGAGACTACCCACTAGTTGAGACACAGTTCCCAGAACCATAAGTGATTCCAAGCTAACTCTTATCATAGTATACTCTACATAATATAAGAGATTTAAACAGAAGCTATAATAAGAGCATAAGATAATTCTAAAAACATCTGTGAAAGTTATAATGAATAATGTACCAGGCCCAAAGGGCTGACATAAACCATACTCTAAAGCTTGAAAGTATCTAAAAATAACATAATCTATCAGTACAAAGACCTAGCTAACCTAAAACAATGTATAAAAGTAAACAACTAGGAGAAACTAAACTAAGTCCTCAAATAATGAGGAATCGCCACTACTATTGTTTGAGTTGGTGGAATACTAGCCACATGCGTAAGAGTGAGCACCTAAATCTGCATCACACAAAAAATATTGGCAAAAATAGTATATGATCAGTTCGTTTAAATGTACTGAGTATGTAGGAATAACCAAATAACATAAAGACATGGTATTAATGTGCATAAATATAAATGACAAACACTATAGATTTTATAAGGATTCAAATCAACTGAAAGTAAAACAATTTAAAGACCATAAATGAATTTCTTTAAAGACAATAATACATATATGAAACCATATATTTTGAAAATCATATCTGAAATGATGTATATCTGAAATCATAACATAATCATATCACACAAAAACATATAATGATCCTATCATAAAAATCATAAAAGTGAAGTTAAATCTCATAAGTGGGAGTTTCTTATAATCTACATAAGCTATGCGAACATCATGGAGTCTAGTGTCATATACCCACACTAAAATAGATTGTTTTTAACTTGCCAAAGTTAGAACCATAAATGTAAGGATCCTAAAGATGCACCTAAAAAGGAGAGAAAGTTGTAACCTCAACTAACTGAAGACTTTTATCTTACGTTGGCACATAGTTTGAAACATGGGTTTATTGTGAATCCTTTTCTCTCAATGCTAAATACTACTTCCAAAACTAGTTCAGAACATATGCTCAAAACTTACATAAACCATGCTTATTAATGCATAAAGCTTGAATCTTTATTTTGTAGCTATCATGGAATTTTTCTTCTATTTATTCAAGATTCATGAAAATTTATACCGTCAAGATTCTAAAATAATGCTTGAGATGCCAATTTAAAGAAAACCAATATTCAAGAATCATATCAAAATTGTAGCTCAACAAACATAAATGCAATATTTATCAAATTCATGATCATGTTTGAATGTTTAAAAGCATCAAGAAAACATGAAATATGCTTCATAAAAAGATGAGTTTAAAAGAGGGTTTACAAATCAACCTTATTCTTCAATTCATGGAAAATTAGAAGTTTTATAAGTGAAGATGAAAGGAAATCCCATTAAAGTCCTGCATACCATATTTGTTTTTTAAGAAATCAAGGAGGAATCCTAATCTTAGGGACAATCTCAACTAATTCAGTTTTTGGGATCTTGATCGAACTTTCTTGGAAATCCTAGATTATTGTCACGACCCAAACTAGGGCCTGGTCGTGACAAGTATCTCAAGTTCACTAAGGATCAGAGACCACCCTCTTTGCCTAACCACAAAGAACATAGCACACCTAGCAGTAACTGAAATCTGAACATATAACAAGATAAAAAGATACTAACTCAAAGACATCTAAGAATGTCAAACACAATAACCAATCCACATTAATATCCACAAAGCCTCTACTAATTCAAAAATAACCTAAGTTGGGACATGCCTCCGACCATGATAATGACAATGATAATGTTAATGTAAACTCTTTTATTTGATTTTATAAAATAAAATCGATGAAATAATCAAGTCCTTCGGAGAGTGGTAGCTCACACTTCACCACAAACAACCGACAAATTGAGACGATCCTCCTAACACTGTGCAGGAAAAGTAGAAGTATCTCTGGTGTCTGCATCGCATGGGGACACAGTGTCCATAGACGATTAGTGGGTTGAGAACTAGCATAAAACTCAAGGATAGGAGATAAATAATGCCAAGTCAAATCCTATTCAAAACCATGCACACATCATCATATACATATATAAGTAATATGCTGGGATAGGGAAGTAAAATATTATCCTAGACTATGTAACTCAACCGTCATAAATAGGCAACCACGGGCTATATGGGTTTATCTCTTCTACTGAAAGGGCCCTAGTGTATGTTAGCCGCACGAATTAAAGGTATCAAGGAAGACCAAGGAATTCCCCAACCCCACATCCATCCAAGATACAATTATATACCATTGGTGTTAACTATGCACACGGTCATCAAGACCAACCCTCACGTCAACAAACATGATTTTCTAGTACAAGTCATTCAAGACCCACACCTTCATAGCCTAGCTACATAACCCTCATTAAGCCCAAATTAAAACAAGTTTCACAAAAATCATTCATTAACTAAGGAATTATATATTAAGGCATATCACAGGTATTGTCATACCAATTAGCTTGAAAGCTCATAATTGTACCATTACAATTCTATTATCTTGGTGGAACACGTCGACCCCCTTTGTTTATTAAATCATGTTAGAGGAATGCCTTGACCTCCTTTATTTTATCAAATAAAATTAGGGGAATGCCTCGACCCCCTTTGTTCATTAAATCTAAACATAGCCAACAAGGACTTTAAAATCCATGTTCATTGTTTAATCATTTATGCAATGCAACAGTGTGGGTAAGTAAGTTAAACCATGTGACAAATCTATATTTCAAATTCAATTTCACAAATGGGTTGAGGGAACACAAATATTAAAAATCATTTCAAAGTTCAAAACAACAATTTAGGTGATTACCTCAACCCCCATTCCAATTCCCACACCCATGCACCACATTAGTTCAAAAACATTCAATTTAATACATAAATAACTCATAAAAACATGGGAAAATAGTTCAAGGATCAAACATTCCAAAACCCTCAACCATATAAAAACTCATATTCAAATCCATATAATTAAACCATTGAAACAAATGATTTTCATAAAATTAAGAATTGGAGAAGAGTAACATGCCTGAAATATAAAGATTTATGTAGAGAAATCAACCCTTAAGCCTTAGAACACCAACTTCTTAGAAACCCAAAGTATCTTGACCTTGGAGAAATAAGAGAGTTTGAGAGAATAATTTAAGTGCTAAAGTGTTGAAAATAACGTCCCAAGGGTGTTTTATGAATGTGTATATTAAGTCTGTAAAGAGGAAAATGTTCAAAGTGCCCTTAATTAAAAGCTGAAAAATTATCGCCAGTGACTGCGGGTCACTATATGACTCGTAAAGACTCACTACAGCTCGTCACCACGAGTCGTAGTCCAGACAATAGCTGAGGGTCCTTTTTTTGGTAACCCTATGACTCACACGACTCATTATGAGACCCTACGACTCATATGGTCTAAGTCGTAATCAAGACAGAATACTTTGGGCATCATACTGGTTTGGCTACAGATAGGACCATACGACTCTTTTTAAGTCCTTACGACTCGTAGCCCTTAGTTGTACTCACAATTGAAACTCCAGGCCAACATACTGGCCAGGCTACAATTAGGTCCCTAAGACCTGCAATTACACGTTATGACTCATAAGGAGAGTCATATCTGGACAGTGAGTTCAAAAACTCAAAAATTTTTTAGGGACCAAAATCCCGGGTGTTTCATTCTCCCCCTTAAGATAATTTTATCCCCGAATGATGAGAAAAGGATTTTATTAGAACAAGTTAATATAGGGAACACCCACACTTACCTTTAACAAAGATAAAAAACAAAGATATCAAGGAAATCATAATTTACTTTAACAAAGTCAAAGAAAATGTTAAGAAATACATATACCTCAAGCACAATTATCCAAAGCGCGAAACAAGAATGGATATTTGGAATTCATGTTCACTTCAGCTTCCCAAGTTGCTTCTTTACACTTTTGGTTCCTCTATAGAACCTTTACCGAAGCCACGTCCTAAGTCCGAAATTGATGGTTTGACGATCCAAAATCTCAACTGGATTTCCTTATAGGACAAGGATCTCAAAACACCAACACTCTCCAAAGGAAATGCCAAGGAAGGATCACCCACGCATTTCTTTAACATCGAAACATGAAAGACAGGGTGAATGGAACTTAAATTCAAAGGCAATTCCAACTCATGAGCCACATTGCCCACTCGCCTCAAAATACAAAATGGACCAACATAACGGGAACTGAGCTTCCCCTTCTTCTCAAACTGCATCATACCCTTCATGGTAGACACCTTTAAGAACACCAAATCATCCACATCAAACTCCAAGTCCCTTTTTCTTACATCTACATAGGATTTTTGGCGACTTTGGGTGGCCTTAAGCCTACCCCGAATCACCCTAGACTCTACAACCCAAAAATAGATCACAAGAAATGGAAATATTCCTAAATGGCTCGTAGCCTCTATCTTATAAGTCTGGCAAGTTACACACCCATAAAATATAATCTACTTTACATGACTTTGTGGATACCCATTGACACCAAACCTAGGCTCTGATACCAACTTTGTCATGACCCAAACCAGGGCCTGGTCATGTTAGGCATCTTAAGTCCACCAAGAACTGGAGACCACCCTATTTTCCTAACCATTAAGAAAATAGAACACCTAGCAACGGCTAAAATCCTAAAATATAACAACATAGAAAAATAACAACTCAAAAATATCTAAGAATGTCAACCACAATACCTAATACACAGTAATATCCATAAAAGCCTCTACTAATTTGAAAACAATCTAAGTCGGGCCATGTCCCCCACCCTAAAAATGACAATGATAGTGATAATGTTAATGTGAACTCTTCAATTTTAGTTTATAAAAGGAAAACAATGGAATAATCAAGTCTTTCGGAGAATAGAAGCTCACCGCTTCACTGCAAACAACTAAAAAATTAAGACAATCTACCTAACACTTTATGAGAAAAGTAAAAGTATCTCTAGTGCCTGCATCGCATGGGGATACAACATTTAGAGATGGTTAATGGGTTGAGCACTAGCATGTAACTCGGAATATGGGATAAAATAATGCTAAGTCAAATCCAATTCAAAACCATGCACACATCATCATATACATGTATAAGTAATATGTCGGGATAGGGAACAAGGCTTAGTATGAAATAAAATATTATCTTAGACTATGTAGCTAAACTGTCATAAACAAGCACCCATGGGCTATATGGGTTCATCTTTCCCTGCTGAAAGGGCCTCAGTGCGTGTTAGCCATATGAATAGGAGGTATCAAGAAAGATAAGAGAATTTCCGAACCCCACGTCAATCCAAGATACAATTATATATCAATGTTGTGAACTATACATATGGTCACCAAGACCAACCCTTACATTGAAAAACATAACTTTCTAGTACAAGTCATTCAAGACCCACATCTCTACGACTTAGCTACATAACCCCCATTAAGCCCAAAATAAAATAAGTTTCACATAACTGATAATGTCCAAAATACAACTCCAATTGAAGGATGAAACGGTTGCTGTCAAATATGGTAACCCAACTAGGTTGGGGTTGATCCCATCGTAAATAGGTCGGACATCTTTCTTAATCTTATTGAAATCACTAGGCAGTGCAGGAAAGTAAAAGGGGGGATTTTCTAAAATAGAAAAAGGAACATAATTGGTTGCTCTTGGTTATAAAAAAATATAAGACGAACACTAGGCTTGTGTTCCCCCTGGCTTCTCAACTCAGTAGACTTATCGTGCACTAACGAACTATTCCAATACCTTGCATGGAGAATCTGATAAGTTATGTACCATCAATAGTCTTTTGGACGAGCAGACGGATCTTACCCTTTACCTTTTGAGTCTCAATATGTCCCCTTACTAACCCTTAACCTGGATCCCAGTTAACTATTACCGTGTAGGTCTCTAGTTATTAGATGATAGTTAATGATCTTACTTAGTTAATACCTAGTAGCGTGGATCGACCATTAATCTTCAAATTACTATTGTGATCTTCTTTTTCTAGTCACAACCCCTCTTTTAGAGTAAGTAGCAATAATTTAGGTAGGATCTTAACATTGGCCACTATTAAGAAATCAATAAGAATGAAGAAAACCCAATACATGCAAGACTATTTTCTAGAATGACTTGTCACTTCCTCTACTTCATTAATATTTTAGCGCTCCTAGAACCCTAGCTAAGGGAATTAGCCGCTCATAGTTATGAGATCAATCATGGAATCCATAGACAAAATTACAATATCAATCTCACAATAATAGGATAAGAAATCCCAAAGTCTTAGATTGAATAACAAACCAAGAACAACAAGATGTTTGAGAACTTGGCCCCAATGGTTCCTCCTTCTCAATCAATCAATATTTGAATGTGTTTTTTTGAAGAATAATGAATAAGCAAAACCTAAAGGGTATTGATAGATTACAAGAAATCCTAGAAATAAAATCCTAACTAAAATAGGAAAATTTACCTATACATAATAGGACTTAAAAATATCATAGAAGTGTAACGGGGATACATGGAAACCCTAGTAAATGATTTCAAAATGATTTGAAAAAGTTGAGGTTGGTGGCTACTTACTCTCTGCAGAGTGGGCACAAGTGCTACTTGTGGTCTACAGAGTGGGCACAAGCAGCGAAAGTAAGTGCCAAACCAAAATTTTCTACAAGTTAACTCTCAAGATTTTGGACTTCTGACACTTGCTTTGCCCATGTGTGGTGCACAGGTACTACATGCTGTCCACATATTGACTTAGCAAGTGTCAGAACTCAGCTTTTCAGTTCTTCTTCAATTCCCTAACACGATTTGGTCACGAACAAGCCAAAAAAGTATCACAAACATCCGTAATTTCTCATAATTGCTCCCATAAGTAGCCAAAATTACTTTTTTCTTTTTTTCACATTAAATTAGCATCAAAAACATGATTTCCTACAAAACACTCCAAAAATACCTCAAATCTAACAAAATAGTCTTAAGTACATGCATATTCTTATAGTTTTAAGCATCTTAAGTGCTATATTTCTATAGAAAATCAAGATCCTCAACTTAGAATGTTGCATGTCCTCAAGTAACAAAACATAACAAAATAATACGATGATGCATAACCAAGAGAAACCTAAGATACCTATGGCAGTCAATCATCAATTTTAGCTCAAAACAGATTACTCTCTTCAAGTTCAATCACTTTTAAAACCAACCGTGTGTCTCAATGAAGAACAAAAATATGACACCAAGAAATAAAGCTATGGCATTACATTAGCAAAAAACAACCATGCATATATACAAGTTACACTACCCAAACAAGTAAGCAGCTAGCAATACAACCTATGTTCCCTCACAACAAAAGAGTCCCACTCAGTCATATATAAAATCAAGCATGTCAATGCAGGGACGGTTAAGAGACACTCACACTCACAAAGAAGTGCCAATCAATATATGTCAAATGCCATAGGCTTTCCCTTATTTTCTTTACCTTAGCTTTCAGAAAGTCAAGTTAGGATAACTATAGGACTTTTCTCGGCTTGTAATGTAGGCTTGGGGATGGTGTGATATATATGAACTTTTAAAGTGACTAAGCGTCCTTGGCACTACACTAAATTTATGGTATCACTTATTAACCAATTTTTTACTTTCTTTCTGCCCTTATTTTTTCCTTTTTATTTTAAAGAAAATTCAGGTTGGGGGTGGTTTTCTTAATCCTTTTTTTCAACTTATTTCCTTTCTTTTCTTTTTCTTTTTCTTTTTGCTACCACACCTAGACCTACTTTCTTTTTCTCTTATTTTACCATCTTCAAACCTACTTTAGTTTACACACCCCTATGATAACCACCCTCAATTTTTGCAATTTGCCTCAGTTGAGGTACACAATGTCCAAGAAGGATCAGGGCCAAAATAGGTTCATTGTAATATAAATAGGAAGGTGAAAAGTAAAAATAAGGAAATAAGATATAACGATTAAAATAGGGATCAAGGGATACTATTTCACATTGGGAAAGTCATTTAGGCAAAAAGTGAACTAACATAAAAAAAAAAATAGCCTATGATCCTTTCCTAACCAACTATCCTACGACTTAGGCAAGACTAATTAGAAAAGTTCTGGATTGAACACACAGAGAAAACTAAGTAGTATCTCATACATTAAATAGGGATGTACTGTAAATTCGTTGGCAATATGTCTACGTTGGTTCAAATCCAGCTCAGCCCAATAACTCGTACAAAGTTAATATTACAAGCTACTACCTATCAGATTCATGCAATTGTTAGAAAGTGATTATGGAGTTCTTAATCCTAATGCCATAACAAGATCCACTATAGTCACATATATATACATATTACACAGTTCAAAAATAAGCTATTAAAGGGGTATCATCCATAAAATTATGTTGACTGCCCTAGATACTTATTTTTTTTCATAGTTAAACACAAAACATCACAAAACAAAACACAATACGCCTAAATATATCGGATTTACTAGGAACACGACTCTAGGGAAAGAGGCAAGTAACAAAAACCCCAAGAGGAGATCAAGACCCACAAGCAGACCCACCCCCAACTTAAATCATGCATTTATCCCCAATGCATCAAACTACTACAAAATAAGAGAGTTAGGAACATACCTGTGGCACCATAGGTGCAGAGGTCTGACATCAATCACGTAATACCGATATAAACAACAAAATACCTTGGGTTACCTCCCAAGCAGTATTTGATTTCATATCGCAACATGAAGGGCTTGGTTGGGTACTCAGAATTCCCCAATAAGCCCATGGGTACATTGATTACTCAGACTTCATCAAGTTAGCCCAAGAGTTGGCCTTCAAATTTCTCTTTCCACTTTGAACTTATGAACTGTACCCCTAATTATTTTTCTTAGTTCCCAATATACTCATGGGGCGGAGGTATAAAAATAAAGGACCCAAAAAATAGATGTGGAATGTTGTACTTCTTGTACCTTATGTGAAAAATATAGTTCTTTGATTTTGGCTCAATAATTTCAAGAATATAGAGATATGTTTCCTTTTCCTTGCACTCTTTATCTTGCTCGGATAGCTTGACCAAGATCTGACTATCCAAACACATCGTGGAAAAATTCTTAGAAGAGGTCCAATACTCCCTAACTCATGATTTTTAGTCTTCTTTACATCCCCACATATCTCTAGTATGTTGTTTTTAAGCGTGACACTATCTACAAGAGTATGAGGACTTTTTGACTCCTCCAATTTTAGCTCCTCAAGTTGGCTTCTCAGAATTTTCTCAGTCTCACACCACCTATAACTTGTTTGATGGGTATTACACACAACAACTTTTGTATCTAGTTCTACTTGTAAGTGGTAGATATCTAAGACAAACCTATCAACCTTTTGAATGCGATCTTGTCTTCCTTTTTCCAGGATTACCAACGTGTCAAGCATGCTCTTATTATGTTCCAATAATATATTTATCATGTTCTTGCAGCAATGCATCATATCATAAGAAAATAAGGAGTCATTATCACTCCATATTCTCTGTCCAAGTTGTCATCTCAAGAAGAGTTGGAAACAAAACAAACAAAAACAAAAGTAAATAAAACTCTATAACTCCAAAATCTTCAATCAAGAATTCCGAAATCGTATTCCCCAGTAACGGCGCCAAAATTTGATGACTCCTAAAATACACCTCTAGTTGAAGAATAAAGTGGTCGCTATCAAATATAGTAACCCAACTAGGTTGGGGTCGATCCATAAAGAATAGGCTGGAAATTTGTCTTGAACTTCTTGAAATTACTAGGCAGTGCGGGAAAGGAAAAAAGGGGATTTGCTGAAATAGAAAAAGAAAAAGAATTGGTTGCTCTTGTTTGTAAACAATATAAGACAAACACTAGGCTTGTGTTCTCTTGTCTTCTTAACTCCGTAGACTTATCTTGCACTGTCGAACTATTCCAATACCTTGCATGTAGAATCTTATAAGTTATGTACCATTAAAAGTTTTTTGGGAGAGAAGATGGATTTTACCCTCTACTTTTTTTAGACTCAGGGTGTCACCTTACTGACTATTATCCGAGATCCCAGTTAACTATTACTTTTTTGATCTCTAGTTATAGGATGATAGTTAACAATCTTACTTAATAATACCTAGTAGCGTGATCGATTGTTAATCTTCAAATTACTGATGTGATCTTCTTTTCCTAGTAACTACTCTACTTTTGGAGTAAATAGAAATAATCTAGGTGGGATCTTAATGTTGTCCACTACTAATAAATCAATAAGAATGAAGAAAACCCAATACATACAAGAATTTATCTAGGACTACTTGGTACTTCCTCTACTTTGTTAATCTGCCAGGGTTCCCACAACCCTAGCTAAGGGAATTAGCCACTCATAGTTATGAGATCAATCATTGAATCCATAGACAAAATTACAAAACCAATCACATAATAGTAAGAGAAGAAATCTCTAAGTCTTAAATTGAATAACAAACCAAGAACAACAAAATGTTTGAGAACTTATCCCTAAAGGGGCCTCCTTCTATATCAATCAATATGTGAATGTGTTTTTGTTAATAATAATGAATAAACAAATCCTAAAGGCTATTTATAGATTACAAGAAATCCTAGAAATCAAATCCTGACTAAAAAAGGAAAACATAATTACCTATACATTATAGGACTTAAAAACATCATAGGAGTGTAATTAGGATGCAAAGAAATCCTAGGAAATTATTTCAAAAGAATCCAAAAAAGTTGAGGTCGGTGGATACTTAATCTTGCAACTTACTCTCTACAGAGTGGGCACAAGTGCTACTTGTGGTTTGCAGAGTGGGTGAAAGTAGCGAAAGCATGTGCCAGACCAAAATTTCCTGTAAGTTAGCTCTCAGGATTTTGGATTTCTGACACTTGCTTTGCCCATATGTGTCCACAAGTACTACATGCGGTCCACATGTTGACTTAGTAAGTGCCAAGAGTCATCTTTTCAGCCCTTGTTCAATTCCCGAACATGATTTGGTCATGAACTAGCCGAAAAGTGTCACGAATATCCATAATTGCCTATAATTTCTCCCATAAGTAGCCAAAATCACCTTTTTCATCTTTTTCATGAAACTAGCATTCAAAATATAATTTCCTATAAAACAGACCAAAAACACCTTAAATCTAACAAAATAGCCTTAAGTACATGCATATTTCATAGTTTTAAGCATCGTAAGTGTTATATTTCTATAGGATATCAGTAACCCATTCATTAACCAAGGAATTATACATTAAGACATACCACAGGTATTATCATACCATTTATCTTACGAACTCATAATAGTGCCATTATAATTTCATTAACTTGGTGGAATGCCTCGACCCCTTTTGTTCATTAAATCAAGTTGGAAGAATGCCTCGATCTCCTTTAATTTATCAAATCAAATTAGGGGACTGCCTCGACCCCCGTTGTTCATTAAATCTAAACATAGCCAACAAGGCCTTTAAAATCCATGTTCATTGTTTAATCATTTATATAATGCTATTGTGTGGATATGTAAATCAAACCATGTGATAAATCTATATTTCAAATTCAATTTCATAAATGGGCTGAGGGAACATAATTATTCAAAATTAATTTTAAGTTCAAAACAACAGTTTGCGGGAACACCTCAACCCCCATTCTAATTCCCACACCCACGCACCCCATTAGTTAAAAAAAATTTAATCTAATGCATAAAAAACTCATAAAAACCATGGAAAATAGCTCAAGGATCAAACATTCCAAAATGCTAAACCATATAAAACCCATATTCAAATCCATACAATTAAACCATTAAAGCACATGTTTTTCATAAAATTAAGAATCAGGGAAGAGTAACATGCTTGAAATATCAAGACTTATGGAGAGAAATAAACCCTTGAGCCTTAGATGACCAATTTCTTGGAAACCTTAAGTATATTGACCTTGGAGAATTTAGAGAGTTTGAGAGAGTGCTTTAAGTGATAAAGTATTGAAAACAACATCCCATGGGTGTTTTATGGTCTTGGGTATCAAGTGGATAAAGAGGGAAACGTCCAAAGTTTCCTTAATTAAGTTGAAAAATTATCTCCAGTGACTACGGGTCACTATACGACTGGACTTACTACAACTCATTACCATGAGTCATAGTCTAGACAGTAGCTAAGGGACCCTTTTTTGGTATCCCTATGGATTACACCCTACAACTCATTATGAGACCCTATGACTCGTAGGGTCTAAGTCATAGTCATGATAGAATACTTTTGGCATCACACTAATTTGGCTACGGATGGGACCATACGACTCATTATGAGTCTTTACGACTTGTAGCCCTTTGTTGTAGTACAATAGAAACTACAAGACAACATACTGGACAGGCTATGATTGGGTCCCTAAGACCCATAATGACCCTTTAAAAATCATAAAGAGAGTCATAGTCTAGGCAGTGAGTTCAAAAACTCAGAACTTTTTCAGTGACCAAAATCTGGGGTGTTTCAATTATGGTGTAGGATTTCATTAATAATCTAGAAAAAAAGTACATAGAAGTAACTTAGCTTAATGTTAGAGGATGAGGAGATGAAAAAAATACCAACTTGAAGATGATGGAAAATAGAAAGAAAGTGAAAAAATTTGGAAAATGACATTTTAATGAATCTCGTCGGCCATTTTGGCAATCTAGAGGTGAGCTCACCAAACTATCAGGTGGTTTGCCAAAGTGAAGCCTTAGATCACCAAAACGAATAGCTTATGAAGGAATTCATGAAAGCTTAGTAAGCTAGTTTGGTGTATCTCCAAACTGTTTGGCGATTCACCAAACTTTTTTCAACACTAACACGTTTTAGTAAAACGACCATAACTTTTCACTCCAGAATCAAATTAATAAACAATAGGTGACGTTGGAAAGAAGAATCAAAGAATCTTAATTTTATGGCTCTTCTGTTAAAAAAACTTTGCATATTCTATGAGTTAGGGCTCAACTGAAATTGACCTATAGTAGAATTTTATACAAAAACTCAATCGGTGAGGAAGCTTTTGTTGTTTTCGGGTACAAAAAAATCTATATTTTGGCATAAAAACTTCAACAAAAATTCAAGAATAATAAAGAACACTTATAAAGTTTCCAACACCTTCAACACAAGATCAAAAACTACCTTTCATAGAAGTGTGTTTCAGTATTTTAAGGAAAATTAGATAAAGTAGAAAAAGCCAAGTCCTTCGAATTCACAGAGTATCCTAAAGAAAATAATTCCCCTCAAGTACCCGAGGTTGTAGAATTTTCCTCCCAAGATAAAATAGCTTAACAATCCGACTGTAGTGGTACCTCAAATGGTCGGATTCTCTTCAAACTCACTCAAAAGTTAGATGATCACACGGAGTATTTTTAAAGACAAGAAATATTTTCAAATGCAGAAAAATTTGTACAAAACCTATGAAAAAATGCAGGTTTATATAGTCATTAAGTGCCCTTCCAAAAGGTGGCAATAGTTCACCGAAAAGGTGGAATGGTTTACTGGAAAGGTGTGTCCTTTATGAATAGTCATGTCTATCCAATCGAAAGAGTGTGTCTTTTCTGAACAGCCACAATCATATTAACATTCATACCTTTTTCCAAAATAATGTATCTTTTATTTGAAAAGTTGTATCCCTTCCAAGCAACTTTTCATTTTCCATTCACACCAATTGAACCCAACAATCCCCCACATGAATGGAGAATGGCTAATCTTTGTAAAACTTTATGGATAAGTATATGATCATCAAATAAAGACTGATTGCATCTAGATAAGTGGGTTTTCCTTTGAACTTTCTATAGTGAACATGTATTGGATGAACTTGGTCAATCAGTATATTTGATATCTTTGAACCGTCAAGCTTTAATGTATACCTAGATAACACATGTCACACAACCAGCCTTTTACCATTTATGGTTCTCACTGTTTTGTTTGTTTCAGCCATGAACTCGTTCTAGTCTCATGAGAGCTTAGAGAATAGGCCTTTACTAACATTCTCCTTAAAGCGGCTTCGACTTTTCCTCACATAGGTGATTTCTAAACGTTCAATCCTATAGATTAAACTATTTGGTCAAATCTGTCAAATTTAGATAATCATTAAAAGACTTTACTCCATAAGTCTTATCCTTGTATACTAAACATTGTCTATATCATGAGAATAAGTTGGATATATTGACAATGTTAAACCTATCAGACATAACTTTGTTTGATCTCCTTGAACATAGCTCTTGGGATCTCTAATCTGCTAGGTAGAGTTACCTCCATGCTGACTTGTCCTAGGCCGTATATCAATTTCCTTGGATGTCCTCTCAACTTCTTCTCTAGACGGGCCTTTTATAAGTAGATCCAACACATTATCCTTTGACTTCACATAGCCAACAGTGATAATTCCACTAGAGAGAAGTTCTCTAATGGTAATATGTCTCCATCTTATGTGATGAGATTTACCGTTGTACATCATGCTCCCTACCCTACCTATTGCCGCTTGACTATCACATTGTATACATACTGGTTCTAATGGTCTGTGTCAATAAGGAATATCTTTCAAGAAATTTTGGAGCCATTCTGCTTCTTCATCGGCTTTATCCAAGAGATTGCTCCTCCATCTATTGTAAATATTTATCGATTCATAGATTTTACTTCATTCGATCCGTTGATCCAATTTGCATCACTATATCCTTCAAGTACCGCGGGATATTTATTATAATGCAAAGCATAGTCTTGAGTGTATTTAAGATATCCAAAAAATCTTTTCATTGCCATCCAATGAGTTTTATTGGGATTACTCGTGTACCGACTCAACTTACTAATATCACATGCTATGTCCGGTCATGTACAATTCATTATATACATTAAATATCCCAACAATCTTGCGTACTCCAATTGTGAGTCACTTTTGCCTTCATTCTTTTGAAGTGCAAAGCTCACATCCAATGGAGCCTTGGCAATTCCAAATACTTGAATTTATCAAGTACCTTTTTAATGTAATGAGACTATGACAATGCCAACCTTTGTGGAGTTCTATAGATTCTTATTCCTAAGATCACATCCACAACTCCAAGGTCTTTCATATTAAGCTTGCTTTTGAGCATTCGTTTTGTAGTATTTATGTCAGAAATGTCTCTATTGATGATCAGCATATAATCCACTTATAAACAAACAATGACTTAGTGATTTGGAGTGTCTTTAATATAAATACATTTATCACATTCATTTATCTTGAACCCGTTTGACAACATGGTTTGGTCAAACTTTGCATGCCACTATTTAGGTGTTTGTTTTAGTCCATAAAGTCACTTAACAAGTTTACATACCTTATTTTCTTTTTTCTGGAACCACAAAACCCTCAGGTTGTTCCATGTAGATTTCTTCCTCCAATTCTCCATTTAAGAATGTTGTTTTCACATCTATTTGATGGATTTTGAGACCATATACTATCGCCAAGGAAATTATTATTAGAAGCTATGTTATTCTTGTTACTGGCGAGTACGTATCAAAGTAATCAAGGCCTTCTTTCTATTTGAAGCCTTTTACTACAAGTCTTGCCTTGTATTTGTCAATAGTACCATCCGCCTTCATTTTCCTTTTGAAGATCCATTTAGAACCTAAAGGTTTATTTCTTGGAAAAAGATCAACCAATTCCCACTTATGGTTGCTTAAGATTGAATCAATCTCACTATTGACTGTCTCTTTCCAAAAGGATGAATCTAAAGATGTCATCACTTCTTTAAATATTTGAGGCTCATTTTCTAAGAGAAATGTTACTAAATCCGATCCAAAAGAAGTTGACGTTGTTTGACATATACTACATCTTGGATTCTCATCATTATGTATATTCTCACTTGGTTCATCTTGAGGTCATTTAGACCCCCCCCCCCACTAGACTATTCATGTTTAGTATTATATGGATAAATGTGTTCAAAGAATTCAGCATTATCTGACTTAGTTACCATATTTTCATTGGTATCCGGATGTTCAGATTTATGAACCAAAAATCGACATGCTTTACTACTTTTAGCATATCCTATGAACATGCAATCCACCATCTTAGGTCCTATCTTTACCTTTTTAGGCATAGGAACTTGGACCTTTGCTAGACACCCTCACACTTTGAAATATTTCAAGTTGGGTTTCTTTCTTTCTATTTTTCATATGAAATTTATTGTGTCTTACTATGGGGCACTCTATTAAGTATTCGGTTAGCTGTAAGAATAGCTTTCTCCCACAAGTTTTGCAGTAAACCTGAACATATAAGTAAGGCATTCATTATTTCTTTTAAGGTTCAATTTTTTCTTTCCGCAATTCCATTATATTGAGGTGAATATGAGGCCGTAGTTTGATGAACAATTCCATTCTCTACACATATTTGCACAAAGGGAGATTCATATTCTCCGCCCCTATTACTTCTTATCATTTTGATCTTTTTCTCTAACTGATTTTTAACTTTTGTCTTATATTACCTAAACGCATTTGTTGCTTCATCCTTACTGTTTAGCAAATAAACATAACAGTATCTAGTGCAATCGTCAATAAAATATACAAAATACTTTTTCCCACCACGAGATGGTGTTGACTTCATGTCACAAATGTCAGTGTGAATTAAGTCTAAGGGATGAAAAATCCTTTCAATGGACTTATACGATGCTTAACATACTTTGATTTCACACACGTTTGACATTTTGATTTATTACACTCAAAGTTTTGAAAAACTTCTAAGTTAATCAGTTTTTGTAATATTTTGTAATTGACATGTCCTAATCATTCATGCCATAAATCGTAAGACTCAAGCAATTAAGAAAAAACTGAACTTTTATTGATTTCAACATTCATTACATTCATTTTGAATAGGCCCTCAGTGAGGTAGCCTTTTTCCTTTGTACACTTCTCCTTTACTAAGTATAATTTTTTTGGAAACAAATACACATTTGAATCCATTTTTGTCAAGAAGTGATAGAGAAATCAAGTTCTTCCGTAACTCCGGTACATACGGGACATTGTTCAAAGTCCACACTTTGCCTGAGGTTATTTTCAAGCATACTTTTCCTGTTTCTTCAACTTTTGCAGTTACAGAGTTGGCTATATATATCTTCTCTTCTCCCTGAGCCATAGCAAAAGTAGTAAATAATTCCTTATTAGCACAAACGTGGTGGGTGGCACCAGAATCCATTCACTATTCTCGAGAATTTCCTACCAAGTTGTATTCAGTCAGCATGGCATACAGATCGTCCATTTCTTTCTTGGACTCAGCCGTATTTTCTTGGTCCTTTTTTCCCTTTCTTTGGGGCACGACAATCTGTTGACTTATGGCCAACCTTGCCATAATTAAAGTATTTTCCCTTGAATTTCTTCTTGGGTTGATTGCTTTTCTCTTCAGCCTTTTTTCGCTTTTTGGAGTTGTTGTTGTCGTCTTCTATAATATTTGCTCCATTTATTGTAGAATTTCCTTTCGACCTTTTTTCCACAATTTTATTGTCTTCTTGAATGCACGGTCTTACTATAAAATCTTCGACTGTCATCTCCTTTCTCTTATGTTTCAAGTAGTTCTTGAAATCCTTTCACATAGGTGGTAACTTCTCTATTATTTCCGCAACTTGAAATGCCTCATTCACAACCATACCTACAATAAAGTTTATGTGAACATTAAGAATATTTTTAATATGTTCAACTAAGGTATTCATTAAACTCATACCTTCCGCGAGAAGATCGTGGATGATTACTTGCAGTTCCTGGACTTGAGATACAACAAATTTGTTGTCAATCATTTTAAACTGTAGGAATCTTGCAACGAAGAACTTTTTGGTTCCCACATTCTCAGTCTTGTATTTTCTTTCCAGTGCGCCCCACAACTCTTTTGTTGTCTTCATTCCACTATATATATTGTATAGTTCATCTTGAAGGTCATTTAGAATGTAATTCCTACATGGGAAATTTGAGTGTTTCCACCTTCCATAACGACAAATTTCTCCTAGTATAAAGTTCCTTCGGGAACCTCTGGAGCTTCTTAAGATGTAAATCGTTGAATACATAAAGTTATAAGGTAGAAGAACATTTTCTGTTGATACCTTTTGAAATCAAAACCCGTGAATTTTTTGGGTTTCTCCGATGGTGTCATTGCCTGCGGAGCACTCGTACGACTCATTGTGGCAAGATAGTAACTGCCACAGTCGTTGCAGTATCATTCACTTGATTGTCATTAGTCATTTTCCTCACAACAAGACAATAAATTTTAGTGTATCAAAATACTACTTATAAAGTTGCAGCAACTTTAAACACCCCTTGTTTCTAGTTTAACGATGAAGTTTTTATGACTTCCAATCGTCAACCGAGTGATCTTTAACTTGTGATGAAGATTTTATTTCTTCAAACCACTAGTTAAGTTCAAATGGAGTAGAAAGTTTAAAGCTTTAATCTCCAGAAATCAAGCAATACAGATTATGGAAAAAAAAACTTTAGCGAAAAAAAAATTGACCAAACAAGTAAAAATCAAATATTTTTTTCTCCAATTATTTCCTTGAGATTGTTGTATTCGGGTACAAAAAAATCTGTATTTTTGCAAAACAATTTCAACACAAGTCCAAGAATAAATCAAGAACACTTATGAAGTTTCCAACACCTTCATCACAAGATCAAAAATGACCTTTCATAGAAGTGTGTTTTCAGTATTTTAAAAAAAATTAGATAAAGCAGAAAAAGTCAAGTCCTCTAAATTCATGGAGAGTCCTTAAGGAAATAATTTCCCTCAAGTACCCGAGGTTGCGGAATTTTCCTCCTATGATAAAATGGCTTAACAATTCGACTGTCGTGGTACCTCAAACGATCGGATTCTCTTCGAACTCACTCAACAGTTAGATGATCACACGGAGTATTTTTGAAGACAAGAAATGTCAAGTGCAGAAAAATTCATACAAAACCTGTGGAAAAATACATGTTTATATAGCCATTAAGTGCCCTTCCGAAAGGTGGCAATGGTTCGCCGGAAAGGTGGCAATAGTTCACCGGAAAGGTGTATCATTTCTGAACAGTCATCCATTGTATTCAGGTCTAAATTCATTCAATAAATAGTTTGGATCTTAGCTTAGAATTTGTGGCGTATTACAATCTTTGCCAAAGTTAATGCAATAATTTCCCATAATACTGCTTACCATGGAAACTAAATTCTTGATGCTCATACCCGTGGACACATTGGCTTTATTGAGGAACTTTAGCAAAGATTTTCTATAATACTGAGAGCTCATAAGTAGTGCCTAAATGGATATCGGAGCGGGAGTCTTTTCCAAATACTTGATGGAATACTTTTATGACTGCATTCATCTCCAAAATTCTTTGTTCTCTCCCTCAGTGATTGGCCCTTTCAAGAATCCTTCTTGTGAGAATCATTAGCCAAATCTTTCGTGGTATAGTATATTTTCAGTAGAGGCATCCCTTCTTTTGTAACGGCTACAAATCGTTATGTGTATCAAGGTAAGATGCGTTGCTGCTAGTGCAATGAATAGAGATTTCTCATTGATGTTTAAAGCAGTCACAACTTTCTCCATCTTTTGTGCCTCAGTATCCTTGGGATTTTCTTGCAGTATGGACTTGTTAACTAACCATTCTTCATCCATTTCTATCTCTCACCATGTAAGTCAGGCTTACAAGGACTAAGATGAAAGTACATTATGAATTACAAAATTGTCAATCTTCTAAAGTAATATTTTGAGCATGTGGATATTTCCATGGTACATAACTCAAATCATAGAATTATAACTCTTCGCATATAGATATTAATGGAACACTACGTATGCATGCACTTCTTTAAATGGAGAACAAGATAATATAGACCTAAAGGGCAATTTGCATAAAGCGATGCTTTAACAGGGTCCGAGGAAGGCCACACCCCAAGGGGTGTGATTAGATAACCTGACCTAATAAGAGATTTAATGGCTGCTTCCGCAACTCGATACCATGACCTATAGGTCAAACCGAGAAGACATATAGACCTACTCACAAATATTTCAGGAACAAACAAAGCACTAACCTTTTCTAGTAGCTAAGAACTTTCTCGAGCTGTCTATCTTGAAGTTTAACATCATCGAGGTAAAAAAAAAGTAGAATATTTGAACATTCTCCTTATCATAAAGCTTGGGTAGCTTGTAAATAAAATGCTATTATGGAGGTATAAATTAAGTTTTTAAGACAAGACTCGTTGAGTGGTTCATCACATATAAATTTGAACACAAATTATACTAAAGAAAATGAGTTCATATCAGCTTAGATTACCTACATTGGATCAACTTATCCTGCTACAGTTTTGTTATATGATGAGACTTCTATTACTAAAAATACTTATACAGATAATCTCTTTAGGATGGAAATTATGAAGATAATCTGTTGGGCCATTTTCTGTCGTCTAAAGGCAAACAAGTCCAATTAAGCAGATACGAGATTCAATTGATAAGTCTATTACTTATGTGACCCCTACTCAACTTATAAACCCGCTACTCAAGAGATAAAGCCTTAGATAGTTTCATGTGGATGGAACCCATCGCACAAAATCAAAAAGGGTCAGATGTCTCAATGATTTTAAATTGTAGTGTTTTGGTACTATAGGTTTTTAGATCACCTTTGGGCTTTAAAAAAATTACAACCGCTATATAGGGGACAACTTGTTAATTTATTTTTCTTGTATTCAATAAGTATGAAATTAGCAGAAAAATTTTAATTTGGTGGTATGTTCATTGAAGATTAATTTGGTACTTTTTTTTTAGGAGAAGAAACGAATCCAGTTGGGGTCGAGTTCCTAAAAAAATCATGCAGTAATAAAATAGTAATAAATTTGAAGTGAAAACATAGATCAAAAGTTTGCAAACTTTTACAAATAAATTCTACAAAAACTATATTTTCTATCATTTATACCCCTACGGAATAAATATTCTTCAGCACACTGTAAAATTTATAAATAGTGCAAAACCATTTCTATGGCATGTGGATAACAAGGACTCAAACTTAATGTAATTTGGGCTATGCATAGCGGAGGTAGGCTAACAATTGAGATTGAATATCAATTTTTATTTGTTCATGCCAGAAGTTTGTTAAAATCTTCATAATCAATTTTTCTCACACACAACACTAACAACCAAATACTTGCTTATAATTTGACAAAGCAAACAGGAAGAGAGCAAGTCCTAATGGACCACTAGAAAGGAAATGCCACTTCTGAAAAGTTTGTTAATGCTCATGCACAAACCTATTTGGTACCAACAAAAAAATGATCTTGAATGTTTTTAAAACTGGAATGACGCGCACCATGAAGCTAATTAATTTGAAAATGAAATCACCAAAGGACCATCAATAAATCAAACTGCTAACACTACGTCAAATTCATATCATTCCATTCAATAACAAGTATATATCAATATTAATATAAGATTGAACATGTAAGATCCCGTAAAATTTTAACGGATTTATTTTTGACCCTCTCACATGTGTAATGTCAATTTTTTACTTTAATTGTGATTAGAAATGTTAAAAGGGTGTTTTGGAAAAGTTTCAAAATTTTCCGAATGGGTTCAGGGCCATTTTGGGACACCGAGGCAGTAAGCCTCCGCAATAGTGGCATGCCACGCCATTTAGCTTCCGCGATAAGGGTGTGTCACGGACTCTAAGCTCCGCGATAGCAACATGCCACACAACTATGTATTTTTCATCCAGTTTTTTTTTTCACTTGGGGTGAGGGACTTTTGGTCCTTTAATTCCTTAAACGACTTTATAATATCAAAGTGACCATTTTCCTTTAGTTTTAAAAGATCAAACCCCATTCTTTTCTTGTTTAACTCCCAACCAAGAAAGCTCAAGGGTTTTATAGAGAATTCATCATTCAAGCTCCAAACTACGATTTCTCTTGAATTTCTTTTATATTTCAGGCATATTTCTCACTCCTTAACTTGAATTTTTCATTATGGTACTTATTTAATCAATATTCATGTTTTTTAACTAATTGGATTGAGGGTTTTTGATTGTTATTACTTGAATTGCTTTCTTTGTATTTTAAAAAGATGATTCATGCTTTAATTTATGGTTTTTGGGACTGATTTTGTGCATTGTGGTAATGGTTAGAATGGGTGACATGGGTTTCCCTAATTTGAAGAAATTTTAGCTTGGTAATGACATTAACCTCAATCAACTTCAAAAATCTTGGTTTTGAACATACAATTTACATTATTTAACTTACTTTTGGAACATTGCATTGCATTAAAGGATAATAGATAATAAAAATGGTTTGGATTGTCCTTGGTGGCCATGGTTTTTGGATTTTAAATAGAACTTGAAAGTCTAATGGTTATATGGACTGGTTTGACATAATTGAATGTATAAAGAACATAAATCTCATTCTAAATGAAACTAATTACATAAGATCCTAGATTGACTTTATCTCTCCCAAATTTGAAAAAATAAATATACATGTTAATGTACCTCATACGTAACTCCAATGTTTGAAGAAACAATTTCTCCTTAAATTATAAAAATAAAATCAGATTCAATTATTCTATACCTTAATGGTGGCAGTAATTAAAGTTCTGATTTTGTGGATGCTTAAAAATAGTAACTGTAATCCAAATTCAAACAATAACTTGAAACATATTTCTTCATCTCCCTAAAAAAACCAATGACGCTGCTGCTAATTTATGGTTGTCACCGCCCTTCACCGCTTCACTCCTCTTTCTCACACTGGTGAACACGCAAGGGCGACCAGCCGCTAAGATCGATGTCGTTTCTCATTTCTCTCCCACTATCACCACCACCGGTGTTATCACGAACAGTCAACAGCGCCTTCACCGCTCCACTCTTCTTTCTTATGTCGGTGAACATGCAAGGGAGACCAACCACCAAGATCAATGTTGTTTCTCATTTCTCTCCTACTGTCGCCACCATCGGTGCTATTATGAATAGTCAATGGTGCCTCCGCCCCCTTAGTGTATTTGGTTTTTAGTAAAAACTTGCACAATATTGTATGAGAAATTATAATACATTATCCAGTTTGAATGATATTTTGACATTATTTATGAAATTTACACATATGAGAATGTATCACACATTTTTTCTATATATGATGCCAGTGTTATATGTCTGATTTACACTCCAACAACAACATATTCTATATATATGTGTGTGTGTGTGTGAATGTACTGTACTTTACTTTCTATGTATGATTTATATTTAAGTAAAAACATTTCACATTATATATATGAGAACGTATTATACTTTACTTTCTATGTATGATGTCAGTGTTAGGTGTATGATTTACACTCCAACAACAACATGGGTTATATGTATGAGAATGTATTATACTTTACTTTCTATGTATGGTGCAAGTGTATTCATTTTTATTATAATTTACTTTCTATATGTGACTTTGTAAAAGCAGATAATTTGATAAAATCATACATGCAACCAAAAAGGAGAAATAATTTGGATATTATAGTTCAAATCAAATCTCAAGTCGTTGACTATAGAAAAAATTGGATCTAATTTTATTTTCATAATAATTTATAATGTATATTATAGTTCAAATTAAGTTATATAAGAAATAATGGATCTCTCTTCTATAATATAGAATAAATTCGAACGACTTAAAATAAAATGCATTATTTAATTTTATGGAAATTTATTATGAGATAAATTATTTCCATAGTAATTTGAAATAATAGACCTTATTTGAACAAATTTGAAACCCCTCAAATCATGTATCTTAAAATTAGGCATAAAATAAGGAGTGAAATAATGGAGCAAAAACCAAATGTTTTGGGATGTATGAGGCAGAAGAGAGAGAAACTCTAAAAGGAAGGGATTCTATGCAAGTAATATGGGATTTTGGTAATTACTTTTCTAATAAGGGATTTTATGTAATAAGTAATAGTCACCTTGTGTATATATGTAATTTTTCCTAATTGAATTAGCTTGCAAGAATATTGGTATCATGATACCATGTTAGAAAATGCCTTTATAGAGACTCCTTGGTTAATGGTTGGGTTTATATGTAAACTATTTTAATTTGAACTTAAAGAAAATTGTGTAGCTCACCGTGAAGGTGTAGTCCCAGGAAGACCAACACTGGAAACCATGTTTGTCGGCGTGGGGGTCTATATGACCATGTGTATAGATACACAATATATTTTGGATGGCTATCACCTTGGTGTCTTTAGCCTTTCCTTGATTTGTCCAGCTAACACATACTAGGCCCCTTCCAATAGGGTAGGTGGACCCATATAGCCCATGGGTGCCTTTAGGATGGAGCGAACTACATAGTTCAAGCTCATGGCTTCAATTATCATATTCATAACCCTTTTTCCTATTTTGGTATTCTATATATGTATATATATGAATGTTGTGCGTGTAGTTTTGATTCATTTTTGGGAAATAACATTATTTTATCCCTATTTCTTGAGTTACATACCAGTGCTCTCCCCACTGACTGTCCCCGAACACTATATCATTTCATGATATAGGTTTAGCGGACTTTTCTATTGCTCTTGTGTAGAGCTAGGTGATTTGGTATGTCAGTTGGTCTCCTGTAAAGTGATAAGCCTCCATTTTTTGAAAGGTCCAATTATTTCATTAGTTTCATTAATGTTTTAGTATTTTTTTGGATTCTCTTTGTCATAGTTGGGTACATGTCCCGACTTAGTTTGGTATTCTTGGTTTAGAGGCTTTTGTGGACAAGTATTAGTTTGGTTGTCTATTTGATTCTTAGGATATTTATTTGATTTATATCCTTCTTATTATCATTTTGGTTGGCTTCCGCTGTTTACATTTACATGCTCTTGAGGCAGGCTTAAAGGGTTATCTCCAGCCCATGGTGGGCTTGATATTGCCTGTCACGTCTAGGATTGAGTTTGAGTCATGACAATCTTGATATCAGAGCATGGTTTAGGTTCGTTGGGTGTCCACAATCCCATGATGAGCAGAGTCTCTTTTATGGGTGTGTGGCATGCCACACTTATAAGAGGAAAGGTTATGAGGCATTTATGAATGTTTTCTTTCTTGCATTCTTTTTTGGGCTATTGAGTCTAGTTGCTTTGAAACTTCTCTAACTCCTGACTTACTCGCATTTTAGATCATGTCTCCCAGAAGATCTAATGGTTGTAATAACTTAGATGGAACCTTTGTCCCACCAGGGGAATATGTGGAGGGAAACCGCCTTCTTATGGAGTGCAGACCCAGTCTAGGGTCCCTGCTCCTAACTATACCGCTCCATGTGGGGTCTACTAGTCACTTTTAGTCCTCCCAAGGCTTTAAAAACTAGTGTACTTATGCTTAGTCGCTAGAGGGATCTATCTTTAATATGGAGTTCCGTTAGTCTATTCATATGCTTGCTCAGCTGGTGGCATCATAATCCCATCGGTCAGATCATGTTGGTCTTATTGCAAATTTATTAGGCCACCCGGGTTGGTCAGTTTATGAGATTTAACACCCTAACCTTTTAGACTCAAAGGTTAAGAAAGATCCTCAAGGATTTATTAATGAGATGGAGAAGATATTTAGGGTTATACATATTACTGATTTAAAAGGTGTGGATTTCATTTTTTATTAGTTGTAAGATGTGACTTACCAATGGTATGAGTAGTGGAAAGGAATGAGGGGTGAGAATGTTGAGCCCATGATGTGGGATGACTTTCAGGTGCTTTCTTTGATCATTTCTTCCCCCAAGAGTTGAGAGATTCTAAGGCTAAGGAGTTTGTGAACTTTAAGCAGGGTAAGATGAGTGTTAATGAGTATGCCCTAAAGTTCTGACAGCTATCCCGTTATGCTGTGGAGTTGGTGTCTAATATGAGGTCCTTCATGAGAAAGTTTACTTTTGGTTTGCCTTATAATTTGGTGTTAGGGTCTAAGGCTGTTATGCTAAATAATGATATAGACATATCTAGGCTGGTGGTGTATATGCATCAAGTGGAGGATGAGAAAGAAAAGCAGTTTGAGATGGGAAAAAGGTAGAACAAGAAGTTTAGATATTCAGAGCAGGGTGAAAATTAGTAGAATAGTAGGAGCGATAGTAGAAAATAGACTAAGAAGAGGAATTAGGGAAACTCTTATTTGACAACTAGCTCTTCTCATCCTAATCCTTCAGGTAATCATTATTTTCAGGCTAACAATGGTCCTAAGGCACAGGGTGCCCAGTCTCAGGTCGATAGAGCTCAGTCAACCCTACCTTATCCTCCTTGCCATTTTTATAGATAGCTTCACCGCAGTTATTGTGAGGAGGGAAGGAACTTGTGTTTTAATTATGACTGGCCCTATTATCTGCAGTTGAATGATCCTATAGCTAAGGTTGACAGTGAATCTAATAAGGTCTTGGTCACCACTTCTTTTGCTCCTGCACCTAAGGGCGCCACTTCAGATATCAGCGGTGACCAAAATCATCTTTATATGCTTGCTACTCATTAAGAATATGAGGTATCCTATGATGTTGTCACTGGTATGTTACAGCTCTTTTCCTGTGATATTTATTATTTGCTTGATTCGGGTTCTACCATATCTTATGTGAACCCTTATATGGCTGTACACTTTGGTTTTTGTCCTAAAATTATTTTCAATCCCTTATTTGTTTCTACTCCTATGGATGAGTCTATTATGGCTAGAAAGATCTATATGAGTTGTGTAATGTCCATTAGTCCTAGGGAGACATTAGTGGATTTGATAGAACCTGACATGGTAGATTTTAATTTAATCTTGGGGATAAATTGGCTCCATTCGTGTTATGCTTCTCTTGATTGTAGGACCCAAAAGGTCATTTTTTATTTTCCTAATAAATCGGTGATTGAATGGGCGAAGAGTTCCTTAGTCCCAAAGGGGAGGTTTATTTCTTATCTTAGAGATCAAAAATTAATTTCCAAAGAGTGTCTGTATTAACTAGTACGGATAAGGATTCTAACTCTGAGAGTTCCCCTTTGCAATATGTCCCTATGGTTAGTTAATTTCCTTAGGTTTTTTTGATGATCTTCTTGGGATTCCTCCTGATAGGAAGATAGATTGTGGGATTGATCTGATATGGGATACCCATCGTATTTGGATTCCTCGTTATAGGATGTCTCTGGTTGAGATAAAGGAACTGAAGAAGCAGTTAAAGAATTTTCTTGATAAAGATTTCATTCGTCCTAATGCTTCTTTGTAGGGTGCTCCTGTACTTTTAGTGCAAAAGAAATATGGGTCTCTGATGAGTGGTGATTTTACCACTCATTTGCACTAAATATTCGTGTGCATTACCTTGTTTTGAATGAATAAATGAGACATAATTATGATTAAATGCACTAATATTCATATTTGGCAAGTGCAGAGTTGATAAGATAAAAAGATGTGGATTAGAGCTGAAAATGATCAAAATGAAGCAAAAAAGTGCAGTTGAAGACCTAGAGCAGAAATAGCTCTCAGTTACTACGATCACATCTGATGACTACTATCACGGTCAGTCAAGTAGGTTAACCTACCGTAGTCACAGGAGCTAATCACAGTTATGGAAACTGCGGTTGCGGCCAAGCCTCTGTGATCGAGACCTAGCAGAGGAGTGCAACCTAAGGGTAGAAATGTAAATCCACGTGGCTGACCCCAAATTTGACAAAAATAAGGCTCAAACCCTAACAATTCATCATATTCCATCTTCCCCAATTTTGAACATTGTTCAAGGGTTTGAATCCTCCATTTTTGGAGAAGAAAATACTATACAATTTTTGGTGAAGAATATTTTGGAGTCACTTCCAAGTGAAGAATTAGTGAAGTCCCTTTGAAGATTTGTTGGATCTCATACTTTGAAGTAACATTCACTTAGATTTTCTCAAATTAAATCAATGGAGATTTTGGGTAAGACTTTACTTACTTATCTTATGTGTAGCTAGTGTTTCCTCTTGGGATTATGTTAGAATAAGGTGTAAATCTGTGTGAGATGTGATTTTTTTGTGCATTTACTAGTTTGTGATGCTAGATTCTACTATTTCTTGAGTAAATTGGTTGGGATTTGTTGGTGAAAGCCTTAAATACCCAAATACGTTTGATAGATGAAAATCCCAAGCTCTTAAAAGCTTAAACCATCCTTGAAAGAGGGGCTTGAGTAAACTTTAGGAACCCACATCATCTTTGAAAAAGGGATGTGAGAACTAAGGCAATAATAGACAATTTATGAGCATCGTTGACTAATTTTCACTATCTTAGGGTGATTGTGAAGTTGACTATACTTAGGGCACCATCCTAGAAATACGGGTGTCTAATTGAGGTATTAGTTGGTTTTGATTAAAGCACTGTTAGGTACTCGAAAGGGTCAATGAGTAACCCCCTTGGGGTTTTGTTGAAGAACTAGCCTCAAGGATTCCAACCTATCCTACCACATCACCAAGACTTAGAATTTACGTCAAATTATCACACACTCATGCATATGTTACTCCTAGGAAAACATAAACCCAAGATCCGTGTCTAATTGCCTAGACTCTAATTATTCGTAGCTTCGAATTTATTCTAGAAATCCTTAAAAGAATCATTAGTATTGATACCTCTCTCAACCCCATTTTTATCTCTTTGTACTATTGGTTTGAACTTAGTAAGTATCAATTATTTTAAATTAACTCGATTGCCACTCACATTGTCCTTTGTGGATTTGGCCCCGACTCCAAAGTTGGTTAAATATATTGATGAAGACCGCCTTACACTTAAATTGACATATAAGTTGAGAATTATAAAAAATGGCACTATTTCCAGGGAACAATTTGGTGTATTGAGTTAGTTTGGAATTCTAGCTTACTTGCTTGAATTCAAACTTGTGTATATTTGTTCATGATTTTCTTTTGTTTCTTATGTTAGGTAGATTTTTCTTTTTGTTTTACTTTTCTCTATGGCATCTTCCAATAAATATGAGTTTGGTAGTTGGAAGTCCTATCTTGATGATCCATGTCCATATTGTTATAGACCACACTTTGGAAGAGATTACACATATGCTCCCTGGATAGAGATGAGAACACCATCTCGATCCTATTGGGAGTATACTTGTTTTTTGTATGGAGGTCAAGATGGACATTGGAGTGATTGTCCAAATTCTACTCCCTTTATTTTGCTAACCGAGTTGCTAGTTCTTCTTATGATTTTGATAAGTCTTATGAGGAGAAGGAGGAGGAGCAATACACCAAATCCAATACCTTTGAAGCAATGCTTCAAACTATTTTGGATCAGGTAACTACAACGGGGGAGAATGTACAAGATATATGCTAATCGAATGAGGCATTTGGTTGGGAGATAGTCAAGATGGAGGAAGCGGACATGTAGATAAAAATTACAAATACCACTACCTTGCCTATTTCCCAAGAGGAGGTTAATCAGGAAGAGAAACCAAGCTATGATGATGAGCTTGGTAGCAAAGAATCGTCAGTGATATCCCAATCAATTGAATCAAATGATATGGAAGTTGTCCAAATAAAGGAAATGGTACTATAGTCGAAAGTGAATCAAATCTAACCTTTTATGATGACTCTAGTTCATTTCGGGGTGAAAGTGCCATAGAGGAGGAAATTCCAAAATTAGGGTTTAGGCCTCATTGAAAATGCTTTTCCACATTGTGCTCAGGGGATGTGATGAGAATCTATCTACCTAGGAAAATGGTGGATTGTGAGGAGGAGTACAATCCCTACATTTTGGACTTTCACAATCCAAAAGAGCACATGGAAGCCGCACCATCAATGGCCAAGGATTTCAATTTCTAATGTGAAACTGGTGGCCTATTATTGTCCTCACCTTTGCCCAAGGAGCCAAACCAAAAGTTTGATGTGGAATTGGGTAAAAGGTTCAAGTCTTCAAAATGGTGATATCGAAGCTCCCTTATCATTTTCTCATTTCTTCCAAGTTTCATCTTGGAAAATCTGGATCTTTTGTCCCTCTTCCGCTCATTGAATAGTGAGCGAAAGTTAGGATGGAGATTCAAATCTTCTAAGTGGAGGCACAAATGGAAGTAGAGGAGGAGTCATGTTAAGACGTTAAACTAAGCGCTTGATGGGAGGCACCCCATCAAGCCATGAAAAATGGTTCGTATCCTTTTATTTTATGCATGATAGAGTAGATTTTATTTTTTCATTTGTTCATGCATAATCCATGAAAAAGGTAATGCTATGAGAAATGTTGATTGAAATTAAAAAGGGGAACATGTGAAGTTGGTATGTTGGAATGAACATAGAAGTGTAGAGACCTAAATTTTAGTCTCAGTTACCGTGACCATGGTCCGTGCCACCGCGATCATGGAGGCCGATTGACTACACTCGTAGAACTAGGATCGTGATCGTGGTCGAATCGGCTTAAATGAC
The DNA here is from genome assembly GCF_002878395.1 of Capsicum annuum. NCBI lineage: Eukaryota > Viridiplantae > Streptophyta > Magnoliopsida > Solanales > Solanaceae > Capsicum > Capsicum annuum. The sequence goes on along the minus strand of NC_061113.1, from coordinate 117,078,280 downwards.
CATCCAACTTCCATTCCCCCACACGCTCCTTTCTCTCAAACTATCTTAATATTCTCTCTATTTTAAACATTTATGGGTGCCCAAGTAGAGCATTTCCAATTTATTTTCATTCTACAACTTGGTAAGTGATCCTAACACTCTCCTATTGACGAGTCCTTGAGGCTTGGAATGTGATTTTAAGAATAGTGTTTAAAGTAGTAGTTTCAATAATAAATTTATGCATGTTTGTGATTGTTGTTGTAGTTAGCTGTTGTAGTTTGTGTACACACTAACGGGGAAGTCTTGAGTACCCGGATTTTGGCCTTAAATGGTTAGAATTAATGTGTACACTATGTGTTCGATTCAATGTCCCAATGAGTTTAAATGTTAATTTCTTTAAGTTTGGGGGATAATCATACAACCTAGTATTAAGTTCAATTGAGCCTAATGCTTATGTGCCTAATGGAACACAAATTCAGGGTAAAATGACTACATTTTAAGTAATGTGTAGAATTGTCGACTATGGTCTCAGGCACCGCGATCGCGGTCTCGATGAATGAAATTGCGGCACCGTGATCACAGTCATTGCTCCACAATATCCATGTTTGAGGTATTGTCTGTAGAAATAAAAAATTCTGCACACCCATTTGTCACCCCAAAACCTTCTATGACCACTACCACATGAGTTGATATGATTAATCTAGCATGTTTTTAGTGTGATACTGTAAATGATGATTCGGATTATCTTTCCTATAGGTAATCACCATGGTAGACTATGACCACATCCAATTCATGGCTCTGGAATGTCACAGCTAGTACTACAGTGACCTCATAAGGGCCAAGTTACTTCTTAAGAGAGGAATTTGCCTAGAAGAGGTACTAGAGCAGTACCCAGGAATCTTTGATAAGCTTGCTGTTTCTGGGTGGATATGTTTTATCCCAAACCCCTATGAGAAAAATGAGCACTGGGTGTAAGAGTGTTATATGAATCTCAATGGGGTCTCTCTCTAAAACCCAGTGATGAAGATTTGGGGAAGAAACATACATTTTAGAGCGGAGCAGGTGAATGAAGTGCATATATTTTAGGAGGTTGACATGGATAACTTCCAAGTAAAAGGTTGTGATCCAGGAACCTAGATGATTAGCATACTATGACCTAATAGAGAGGTATCATGGGGTGTCACAAAGAGAGGGATCTCCATGCATGACTTTACTGCAGAAGCTAGAATCTGGTTAAACATTATCTGCAGCAGTGTTTCACCATACACCTATTTTACTTCTATCATAGAGTTGTGAGCTCGTATGGTAGCCATCCTTATAGCTGGTATTGCTCTGAACGTGGGCCAGATTATGCTCGAAGAAAGGAGAACCTACAAGATTCAGGGTGGTTCACTTCTTTCCTATCCTTCTCTTATTACTGAACTTTGCAAAAGAGCAAGGGTAGAAGAGTACCCTATAGATTACTTAGTAAAACCTAACCCCCATATTACTTCACTCAAAATTAGGCATGAGGGTGCACCTGGGTATAACAAGAAGAGAAAAGTTGACGTAGACAAGTCAACAGTTGAGGAACCCAAATCTTGTAGACCATCCGCTCTTAGGCCTCTAGAAGACATCGATATTGACATCAGTGCCATCAAAGAGCTAGAGTCTGGTTTACCTCAGGGTCCGGGAGAGCTATCCACCAGGTGTCACTCTTATGTGTCTCTTACAGATTGTGAGAAGTGCAAGCAGGAGCAGGAGACACAGGTAACCACTGTGTCCAGGCTCGAAAGGTCATATTCAGCACTGGCAAAGTCTTACAGAGACATTCTGGACTCCCATAACAAGATGAAGAAAATGGAAAAGAAGAGGGGTAAGTTCTTTTAGAAAGATGTGGAAGGGGGACAAGGGCCTGTGAAAGGTCCTAGGCCTCATGACAAATTGCCTTCTTCTAGGGTCGAAAGTGATGATGAGGCTCCTACTGAGTGGTCAGATAATGTTGCTAGTGGTGATGGTGCAGAGTCAGTAGGCGAGATCAACCCTTGATGCAACTTCAGGGAGGACTATTATACCTATGTTTATGCTTTAGTTGATTATGCAGTAGGGACACTACAAGCCTTTTAGTTGGGGGACTTCCCCTGGAATTGTGATATTTTGATATATGTCTTGATATTTTGTTATGGCATTGATGACATTATGGATACTATTTTGTTTTGTTTTGGGATGCTATATTTGGGTACTCTGATGGTGCCCACATTTTCATGGATTATTATGTGGTTTTGTTTTGGTTTTCTTTTTACTTTAGTTTTATTCGGATTATGATGATGGATGACGAGCCTTACCCTATGATTGATTGAGTGATGATATTCTTAAGGGTAAAGCGTTATGTTTGATTTTTAAGCCATAGATGTAGGGGAATTCTAAGTACCCGTGGCATCTAAGTCATTAATGCAAGGTACCTATGGCATTGTAAATTTGGGATCCTATTATGCACCATTGGCAATGTTTGAGTAACCATATGGTTGGTTTGCCCATATTGAGCCAAAATACGAGACTATAACTTCGGTTGTTTCTATGTTTAGAAAATTGTGCATGGTACAAATGCAAAACAAACAACCTCCTCCGTTTAAAATTTTTCAAAAACTCAAGGGGCATGGATGTGAACAACTTTGCGACAAAACTTTCTCTTTTTGTGGCTCCAAAAATTTTTGACTTGTGAATAGTGATAGATAATCCAATTTTTTCTCTAACGGGAGGGGAAATTGAGCCTCCTTGGAGAACTTTTCATGCCTTTTGTAGTGAGATATTTTCATTCATCTCTTGTGTACTTGTATTATCTAGAACTTTCCCCATTAGTCTTTCAAAGCTAATTTTGATTGTATTTGGTTGGAGAAATGATCTTATGCCATCTTTGTTACTTTGGAGACCACTTCATCCTAAAAATCCTACCCATGAATAAGTGTAATCCCTCGTTACCCACTGTGATCCTTTGGACCTTTCTTTGGCACACACAGTACAAGCAGTGAACCCTTCTTTTTATCCCTCTTTTGAACCATACCTTTTTTGAACTTAAAAATGCAACTTGAGGCTAAAAGCCTAAGTTAGGGGTGGCAAAGATTGATGGAAGTAAGTTTGGGACCATGAAGTTTTTAGTGAAATGCCAAAGTGCCCAACAATTGAAAATAAATAAATACAAAAAGAAAGGGTCAAACAAAGAATTGCATGAAAATTGCAAGAAAAAAAAAAGAAAATGGGTGAACAAAGGAAGCAAAAAGTAGGCATATGAAAAGATAAAAGATCAAAGAGGAGTGACCCATAGTCAAAAAAGCAGATTAAATAGTGTGATGTAGATGTTCAAGGAAGGGTGTAGCCATGTTGTTCCCAAATAATATCCTACCCTAACCCAAACCTACGTTACAAGCTTAAAAATTTCTTGGAAGTGATGTAACTCGTGGAAGGGATAAAATAATGCCAAGTACAAATTATTCCAAAACCATATGCACACACTCTTTAACATATATATAAGATGTCAGGATGAGAAACAAGGTTTAACTGTGAGATTTAAATCCATTAACCTAGACTGCGTAGCTCTAACAAAACTAAGGGCACCCACGGGCTATATGGGTTTAGCTCTCCTACTAAAAGGGCCCTAGTGAATGTTAGCCGTACGAGCTGGAGAAATTCAAAAAAGGAACAAAGCCAATGAGCCTCCAACCATTCCAATATATATATATATATATATATATATATATATATATATATATATATAATGTGTGAATTATGAAAATGATCATTAAGAACCCCATCCGACAAACGTGGTTTCCAGCATTAGCCCCCCAGGACCTTTTTCTTCCACGATGAGCTACATAACCCCCTTTAAGCCCAAATTAAAACCATTTACACACATTATTCTAATTATTAACTTAGGAGTCATTCATTAAGGCATTAACCACTTGGTATTATCATACCAATACACTTGCACGCTAAATCACATATGTCAAATCAATTCACACAACCACATTGACCCCTAAGTTCCATTAAAATCCAATCCACAGCCACAAAAGCCTTCAAAGCCAATTTAAATAGCCATTTACCTATTAATGAAATACTTAGAGTTCATACACAAGTCAAACCATGTAATTTTTCAAAATTTAAATCAAATTCATAAGTGGGTTGAGGTTCATTCAATTCTAAGCCAAAATTCATCTAATTTGGGAAAACTCATATTTCTCCATTCCAACCATTTAATTAAAGTACTAATTCAATCCTAAAAACACCAATTTAAAGCATGGATACTCAATTTAAGTCGTGGGATAGGTAATTAAATAAATAACAACCAAAACCCTTAACCTAATTTCAGAACCCCCAATTTAAATCACATGGAAATCGATCAAGTAAATCCCATAATGTAAAATTAAAGTTTGTGGAAGAGATACACGCCCGAAATACATGAGAAATTAAAGTCAATTTGAAGTTTAGAGCTGGATGATGAATTCTCTATAAAAACCTTGAATTTTCTTGAGTTTTGAGTTTGAGAGTAAAAAAGAGTAACTTGATCTTTGAAAACTGAAGGAAATAATCTTATTTTATGTTTAAGGGACATACAAGGGTGAAAAGACCTAAAATCCCATCACCCAGCATAAGAAAATTAAACACTGCACAAAAATTATGCCTTGGAGTGGATGCTAATATCACGGAGTTTATCCTCCGTGCCACACCAAAATCATAAAGGGTAATGTAACACCCTAAATTTTTGGCCCTAAAAAAATTTGGAATTTTGAACTCACTGCCCTGACTATGACTCTCCCTATAAGTCATAGGGTGTCATGACGGGTCATAGGACCCAAATCATAGCGTGTCCAGTTAGATTTTCCTGATTTAATACCTTGGTAATGACTGGAGGTCACAAGTCTTAAAGACTTATGACGAGTCATATAGTTACCTTCCATAGCCAAACCAGTATGAAGCTCAAAGTGTTCTGCCTTAAGTACGACTAGACTTAACTAGTTGTAATAACTCTATATGAGTTATAAGGTGCGAATCATAGGGTGACCAGTGTGCACCTAAAATATTATATCTTTATTATGACTCAGACCCTACGATTCGTAGTGAGTCCTTATGAGTCGTATAGTGACCCGTAGTCACTAGTGACAATTTTTCAGCTCTTTAATTAAGGGAAGTTTGGACATTTCACTTTTTCTCTTAACATAACCCATGACTTTAAAACCTTATAGAGACCACTTTCCCATCCATAACACACCAAAAATAACTTATCTATTCTCATAAATTCTCTCAAGTAGTAGCATTAGGGTTTTCTTAAAGTTGATTGACTAGAGCTTCCAAGGGCAAATTCTCTCCAAAATTGTGATCCTTTCAGGAATGTACCCCTTTACCCAAAACTTATTTTGGTAAAAGCATATTCTTAAATGGTTACTCATAAGGTTTACTTATTATTTTTTGGATATAAGTTGAGGGTTTTAAATGATTGTTGTTTATGTGATATTTCATGTTTATATATGCATTGATTATATTTTAAATGGTGGTTTTCAAGCTAATTAGATGCATGGGTGTGTGAATTGAATGGGGAATGTGGTTTTCCCAAAGTTTGATGAGTTAATGATTTGAAGCATAGAATAACCTCAACTCAATCTTGTGAAATTGACTTTAAATATAAGAATATACATATTGAAAATATTTTAAAACCTTGCACAGTATAAAAGAGTAATAGAACCTGAATTGACTTTAAAAGGGGCTTGATTTCCATGGATTGAATTTAAATTCAAAACTTTAAAGCCATATTGGCCGAGGGGTTAAAGTCCCACTTGGCTAGATGATTTGGTTCCTACTTGGCACTTTGGATTCCCGTTGTCTAGTTGGGCTAAAGTCCCACTTAGCTACATGGTTTGGTTCTTATGTGAAACTTTGGAGTCTCATAAGCTAATTGGGTTACAGTCCCATTGGCAAATTGGTGGATTTGGCAAAGTAACATGTGCTTGCAGGCTATAGTGAGTATGGTGACACCACTTGATAATACCTTAATAAATGACTCTTTTCTTAATGATTGGAAATGTATGAAAAGTTTTTAAATTGGGAATTAATGGGGGTTATGAAGCTATGTCGTGAAAGTAGTGGTCCTGAGGGGCTAATACTAGAAACTGCAGTTGATGATGTAGTGGTCTAAATAATTGGGTGGTTAGAGTCCCCCATGTTATATGTGACTTAGTTCTTAAGTCACTCTTGATAAATATCGGGAGGTTTGAGTCCCCCATAGTGCATAAATATATTTGATTATTCTCTGGTTTATACGGCCATACGCACTGGGCCCTTTCAGCTAGGGGAGATCTGGATCCATATAGCTCATGGGTGCCTTATTATGATAGTTATGCTACATAGTCCAGGTTAATGAGTTTTAAATTACATGCTAAACCTTGTACCCTATCCCAGCATTTGATATATATATACATGTGATTGTGTGCATTGGATTTTGATACATTTTTAACTGTTGATCATGCCATTATTTACCCTTTACCCTTGAGTTACATACTAGTGCTCAACCTACTAACCGTCTCTAAATATTGTATCCCCATGTGTTATAGGGTCCAAAGAAAATCCTACTTTTCCTGCACAGTGTTAGATAGTTCATCTTGGTTTATCGATCATTTGCGGTGAAGTGGTAAGCTTTCATTTTATGAAAGACTTGATCATTTCATCAATTTTATTCCATGAATTAGAATTAAGGACTTCATATTAACATTATCATTATCGTTGTCAGAGGCAGGGGCATTTACCGATGTAGGTTGTTTTCATGGTATAGAGGCTTTATGGGATTACTGTGGATGAGTTTTGGTTGTTGACATTCATGGACTTTTAAGTCACTATTTACTCTATCCTATTATATATTTGAAACTCATACTCTATCATGTGTTTATCTATGATATGTACGATCAGGAAAAGAGGGCGATCCCCGGTCCTCCATAGACTTAGGATGCCCGTTACAGCAAGGCACAGGTTTAGGTTATTACAAATTGGTATCAGAGCCTAGGTGTAGTGTCATTGGGTGTCCACAAATCTGTGTCAAGTAGATTCTCTTTTATGGGTATATAGTATGCCACACTTATAAGGAAGAGGCTATACGACATCTAGGAATATTTCCCTTTTCTTGTGATCTAATTTTGGGATATAGAACATAAGGACTTGAATCTCCTTTAATACCTATTTGTTCGCATTTCAAATCATGCATCCCTGAAAATCTGATACACGTGGAAACTCATCTATCCTATCTGAGGACAATGTCGATGAAACTCGTTCTACTTATGGAAGACAGACCCGATCTAGGGCCTCTGCTCCTGATTTCTCTTGTGGGGTTCCACCAATTCCCACTGATCCTTTTCAAGTTGGTAACACTCATGCCCAATCATCTCAGGGAGATATTTCTAATGTGGAGTTTTATTTCTCTTTTCATCTGTTGACTCAGTTGGTGACCTCTCAGTCTTGCCAGTCTGAGCAAGAGGGTGTTATTGCTCCTTTTACTAAGGCCACTGTAGTTGGATAGTTCATGAGTCTTAAACCTCTGATTTTCAATAGTTCTAAGTTTGAGAAGGATCCTCAAGTATTTATTGATAAGAGGGAAAAAAATTTATGAGTAATATATGCTTCTGACTCGGAAGATGTGGAGTTTATCGTATATCAATTAAAGGATGTGGCATATCAGTAGTTTAAGGAGTGAGATCAGTCGAGAGGTGATGATGTTGAGGTAGCCTTATGGGATGACTTTTTTGGTAACTTCCTTGACCATTTCTTTCCTCAGGAGGAAAGCAAACGCCGATGAGTTTCTGAATTTGAGGCAAGGCAGGATGACTATTAAGGAGTATGCCTTGAAGTTTCACCAGTTGTCCCATTATGCTCCTGAGTTAGTATCTTCCATGAGAGTGAGGATGAGAAAGTTTGGTTTGGGTTGTCATATGACTTGGGGTTAGAATGTAAGGTCGTATTGTTGAACAAGAACATAGATATATCTAGGTTGGTGGTGTACATGCAACAACTGGAGTATGATAAGAAAAAGCATCCAAAAATAGAGTAAGAAGTTCTAGTACATAGAACAGAGTGGAGGTCAAAAATATAGTGGTGGTGATAGAAAGCACTATTCTAAGAAGAAGACCTAGGGAAATTCTGGTTCTTATTCTACAGCTAGTGCTCCATATCCTAAACCATCTGGTGATTGCCATTTTCTAGAATAATGATGGTCATAGGGCACAGGATGTCCAGTCTTAGGCTAGTGGAGCTTAGTTAGCCCCATCTTATCTACCTTGTTGTTTCTGTGGGAAGATGCATAATGGATTTTGTGAGGAGGGAAGAAATAAGTACTTTAAGCATGATCGGCTAGACCAAATATAGTAGGATTGTCCTGCAGTTAGGGTTTCTACTGGGATAATAAGGTTTTAGTTTCCACGTCTTTAGCTGCTGCACCAAAGGTGCTACTTCTAGCTCTGACACTGGTTAGAATCTCCTTTATGATCTTACTACTCCCCAGGAATCTGAGGCATCTCGAGATGTTATCACTGGTATGTTACAACTTTTTCCTCGTAATGTGTATTATCTACTTGATTTGGGGTCTACTTTTTATTATATGACCCCATATATGGTTATTTATGTTGGTTTTGGTCCTAAGAGTACTTTCGAGCCCCTTTTCTATGTCCATCTCGATGGGTGACTCTGTAGTTTCTAGAAGAGTTTATAGGGGTTGTGTGGTATATATCTGTGGTAGGGAGACCTTGGTAGGCTTGATAGAATTAGATATGGTCAATTTTCACATTATCTTGGGGATATATTATCTCCATTCGTATTATGACTCTCTAGATTGTTGGACCTAAATGATTGAGGGGGAAGGTACTTCCCTAGTTCCTAAGAAAAGGCTTATTTCGTATCTTAAAGCCTGAAGGTTGATCTTCAAAGGGTTTTAAAACCATTTAGTGCATGTTAAATATTCTAGTTCCAAGGGTCCTTCATTGCAATCTATCTATTTGGTCTATAAGTTTCCCTGAGTGTTCCCTAATGATCATTCTATTGTTCCTCCTGATAGGGAAATTGATTTTAGGATTAATCTTCTTCCGGAAACTCATCCTATCTCTATCCCTACCTGTAGAATGGCTTCAACTGAGTTGAAAAAACTTAAGGAGCAGCTGACAAATCTTCTTGATAAAGGTTTTCTTCTTCCTGGTGTTTCCCCGTAGGGCACTTTTGTGCTCTTCGTGCATAAGAAGAATAGGTCCCTTAGAATGTGTATAGAATACCACCAGTTGAATAAGGTAACAGTGAAGAACAAATATCCTCTTTCCTAGGATTGATGACCTTTTTGACCAGCTTTAGGGTGCTAAGTACTTTTGTAAGATTGATCTTTGGTCGGGTTATCATCAGCTGAAAATTAGGGAGGGGGATATCCCTAAGGCTGATGTTCGTACCCAGTACAGCCATTATGAGTTCTTGGTCATGTCTTTTGGTTTGACTAATATTCCCGAAAACATTTATGGATCTTATAAACCAAGTCTTCCATTAGTTTCTGGACTTACTCATTATTATGTTTGTTGATTGCATCTTGGTGTATTCTAAGAGTAAGAAAGATCATGTCAATCATCTTTAGGTAGTGTTGTAGACCCTTACAAATCAGCAATTGTATTCTAAATTCTCTAAGTGTGAGTTCTGGTTGAATGTTTTAACCTATCTGGGTCATATGGTGTATAGTGAAGGGATCATGGTGGATCCACAGAAAATTAAGGTGGTTAAGAAGTGGCCTAGACCCATGACTCCAACCAATATTCAGAGCTTCGTGGATTTTGCCAGTTATTATAAAAGGTTTATGTTGAGCTTCTTATCTATTACTTATCTATTGACTTAGTTATCTTAGAAAAAGGTAAAGTTTCTGAGGTTCGATGCCTGTGAGGGAAGTTTTGAGAAGTTCAAGAATAGGTTGACATTAGCTTTGATTTTGACTCTACCTAAGGGTGTCAAGGGTTTTATTGTTTATTATGATTCATCCTATATGGGACTGAGTTGTCTCTTGATGCAGCATGGTAAGGTTGTGGCCTATGATTCTAGACAGTTGAAAGTTTAGGAGAAAAATTATCCAACGCATGACTTAGAATTGTTAGTTATGGTCTTTGCTTTGAAAACTTGGTGACATTGTTTGTATGGGGTTTATGTTGACATCTATTCAGATCATAAGAGCTTACAATATGTTTTTACCGAGAAGGATTTGAATCTCAGGCAAAGGAGGTTTCTTGAGTTGTACAAAGACTACGACATGAATCTCCATTATCACCCAAGTAAAGTTAACATGGTTGTTGATACTTTTAGCGGGTTATCCATTAGAAGCTTATCTCATGTGGATAAAGAAAAGAAAGAATTGGTGAAGGATATACATAGGTTGGCTAATCTTGGAGTTCGTCTTTTGGACTCTGAGGATGGTGGTATGATTTTTCAAGAGGCGTCAAAGTCAATCTTAATGCGGAGGTAAAAAAAATAGGCTTTAGATCTAATTTGGATGTTTATTAAGAGTGATATGGGCCAGCAGAAAGTGATATCTTTTGAGATTGGTGATGATGGTATCTTGAGATACCAAGGAAGATTATGCACTCTTGATATTAATGGGTTGCGAGAGAGGATCTTGGTTGAGGATCATGATTTGAGGTATATTGTTCATACTAGTTCGACGAAGATTTACCATTATTCAAAAGAGATTAATTGATGGAACAAAATGAAGAGTGATGTGGCTAATTTTTTAGCCAAGTGTATGGTTTGTCAACAAGTGAAGGTAGAGCACTTGAGGCCTGGTTGTTTTTCTCAAGAGATTGAGTTGCCCATGTGAAAATGGGAGGTGACTAATATGGATTTCATTATCAGCCTTCTACGATCTCTCCATCAGTTTGATTCTATTTGGGCCATTATGGATAGGATGACTAAGTCCGCTCATTTCATATGAGTGAAGACTAACTATTCGGTAGAGGATTACGCTAAGCTCTTTATACAAGACATTGTAAAGTTTTATGGAGCTCCGATTTCCATCATATTTGATTGGGGTACTCAATTCTCATCACACTTTGGCATTCTTTCTTGAGAGGTTTGGGAACTAAGGTGAAACTTAGCACCGATTTCCACCCTCGCATATGGATAAGTGGATAAAACTATTGAGACTTTGGAGGATATGCTAAGGTCCTATGTGCTTGACTTTGGTGGTAGTTGGGTTGATCATTTGCCTCTCATAGAGTTTGCATATAATAATAGCTATTATGCTAGTATTTAGATGTTTCCTTTCGATGCTCTTTATGGTAGGAGGTGTAGGTCTCTTATTGGGTGGTTTGATGTTGGTGAAAATAGGTTATATGGTCCCGACTTGGTTCACCAAGACATGGAGGAGGTAAAGGTGATTTAGGAAAGGCTTAAGACTACCTAGATTCACCACAGATCCTATGCGGATGTAAGGTAAAAGGACTTGGAGTTTGATGTAGATGATTTGGTGTTCTAGAAGTTGTCTCCCGTGAAGGGAGTGATGTAGTTCGGAATGAGGGGAAAGCTCAGTCCCCGTTATGTTGGTCCATATCAAATTTTGAGTCGAGTGGCAATTGTGAATTATGAGTTGGATTTTCCTTCGATCTTGGGTTCCATTCATCCGATCTTTCATGTTTTGATGTTAAAGAAGTGCATGTGTGATCCTTCCTTGGTAGTTCCTTTGGAGAGTGTTGGTGATGCGGACTTTTCCCTTTTAAGGACCAAAAATCCAAATTTTTCAGCTTCAAATTAAAAGTATTTTGGACATTTCCTTTTTTCCTAAACATAACCCACGACTTTAAAACCTTATTGAGACCCCATTCCCATCCATAAACACACCAAAAATAACTTCTCTCTTCTCACAATTTCTTTCAAGCAAGAGCATTAGGGTTTTCTCAAGGTTGATTGTCTAAAGCTTCCAAGGCAAAGTCCCTCCAAAATTGTGATCCTTTCAAGTATGTACATCTTTCCTAAAAACTTATTTTGTTAAAAGTATATTCTTAAATGGATACTCATGAGGTTTAAATGTTGGTTTTTGGATATGGGTAGAGCGTTTTGAATCATTGTTGTTTATGTGAAGTTTCATGTTTACATATGCATTATTTATGTTTTAAATGGTGGTTTTCAAACCAACTAGATGCAAGGGTGTGTGAATTGAATGGGGAGTGTGGTTTTCCGCAAGTTTGATGAGTTAATGATTTGAAGATTACAATAACCTCAACTCAATCTTGTGAAATTGACTATGAATATTAGAATATGTATGTTAAAAAGTATTTTGAAACCTTGCACAGTATAAAAGAGTAATAGAGCCTGAATTGACTTTAAAAGGGGATTGATGTCCATGGATTGAATTTATATTGAAAAATTTGGAGTCCTATTGGGCAAGGATTTAAATTCCCATTTGGCTAGATGATTTGGTTCCTACTTAGGACTTTGGATTCCTATTGGCTAGTTGGGTTAGAGTCCCACTTGGATACTTAGTTTGGTTCCTATGTGGAACTTTGGAGTAGTATCGGCTAATTGGGTTAGAGTCCTATTGGAAAATTGATTGATTTGGCAAAGTAATATGTTCTTGCAAGCTACAGTTGGTATGAAAATACCACTTGATGATGCCTTAATAAATGACTCCTTGCTTAATGATTGGGAATGTTAGAAAAGTGTTTTAGTTGGAATTTAATGGGGTTTGTATGATAAAGTCCAAGCAACAACTCCTTTTAGATGATGGTACGGCCGTTGTTAATATATAATAACCCAACTAAGGTTGGGATCGGATCCCAATAGAACACGAGGAGTTGTTGTAATCAACAGTTGTAGTCTATACGCAGTACTGGAAATAAATGGGGGGATTAGTTTATAGTGATATCGAAAATGTAACAATACTAACTTTGGTTGAAATTAGTTATGGGTGAACACTAGGATTGTGTTCCCCTGGCTTCTCAACTCCATAGCCTTAACGTGCTATGTTGAACCACCTCGATACCTTGCGTACAAAATCTATAAGTTATGTACCTTCTATAGTCTTTTGGATAAGTAGAAAGATCTCACCCTTCACCTTTTGAGTCTTAGGATGTCGTATTACTAAACCTTATCTTGATTTCAGTTAACTATTACCTTTTGAGTCTCTAGTCATTAGATGAAAGCTAACAATCATTCACTATGTTCCATTGTACTGCAATGGATTGACAATTCTCTCTCAATTTATTTTTGTCATTATCTTTTCCTACTCACTACTCCTGTTTTGGAGTAAGTAGCAATTCCTAGACAGGATCCTAAAGTTTGCAACCACTAAGACAACTATTATATTGAAGATAATTCAATACATGCCATAGGTATTGGTTCAATTCAACAATCGCACTTTCCCTACTTCGCCAATCAGTCAGGGTTTCCATAACCCTAGCTATGGGTTTTAGCCTCTCATGATTGTGAAGAAATCAATAACATTCACATTGGAAAGCAAAGATGGAATCACAATGATAAGATAAAAGAAAACCCACAACCGTAAACTAAATAATCAATCAAAGTCAATACAATGAAATCTCAAGATCAAAGAAGGATCTTCGAATCAAAATATATTTTTAAGTGTTAAAAGTGTGTAACACCTACTAAAAAGTACATAAGGGGATTTGTAGTAGAAGAGAAAACCCTAAAAACTAATCCCAGAAGAAATAGGAGAAAACAGGGTCGATGGCCATATGTGGTCTGCACCTGCGATTTGGGTATGGGCATGGGTTGTACCTGCAGTCTGCTCCGGGTGAAAATATGGACCGCAGGTGCAGGATGGAAAATTTTCTGCAAGTCAGCTATCAGGATTTTGGACTTCTAGTACCCGCTTTGTGTACCTGTGTTTCATGGGTCCTACCTGCGGTCCGTAGGTCAACTTAGTAGGTGTCGGGAGTCAGTTTTTCAGCTCTTCTTTGATTCTCGAATATGCCTTGATCACGATCAAGCCGGAAAACATCCCAATAATCCATAATCACTCCAAAAGTAGCCAAAACACCTTTTTTCACCATTTTCACAAACTTATCATCCAAAATATTATTTTCTACAAAACATACCCAAAACAGATCATATCTAACAAAAAGGCCTTAGAAACTTGCATATTTTCCTTATTTTAAGCATCAAAATGCTATATTTCTATAGCACATCAACACTCTCAACTTAGAATGTTTCCATGTCCTAAGGAAATAAAAGACAACAAAATAAAGATGATGCTTAACTAAGAGAATCTAAGATATTCAAGTCAGTTAGTCGTAACATGAAGTTCAAATCATAACATTCCCTCCTATAACTCTTTTCAAATCCAATTGTGTATGAACATGAAGCACAATAATGTGACACAAAGATATCTAGGTATGGAAACTACATTAGCAACAGATAACAACTCATATGTACATATTACACTACCCGAAACAAACAAATAGCTAGCAACATAAATCAAGTGCCCTCACAACAACAATGTCCCACTTACTCATATGAAATCATGCATGTCTATGTAGGGACGATCAAGATAACTTCACACTCAACAAAGAAGTTTCAATCAATACATGTCAAATACCATTGTATAGCCCTTATTTTCTTTACCTTAGCATTTAGATAGTCAACTCGGGATCACTATAGGAATTTTCTCGGCTTGTAATGTAGTCCTGGGGCTAATATGATAGATATGGATATTTAAAGTGACTAAGCCTCCTTGGCACTACACTAACTTTGGGGTCTCATTTACTAACCAATTTTCTTTTTTATTCCACCCTTATTTCTCCTTTTTATTCTTTTATTACACATTGAGGTTGGGTGTGGTCTTTTATTCTTTTTTTCCATTGTCACAATTTCTCTTTTTCTTTTCTTTTTACCATAACCAGCCCTACTTTTTTTTTCTCCTATTTTACCCTTCTTCATATTAATTTTACACTATGCATCCCTATGATAGCCATCCTCAACTTAGGCTGTTTGCCTGTGTTAAGGTGCATACTGTCCAAGAAGAAACAGGGCCAAAATAGGTAAATTCTAACAAAAATAGGAAGATGAATGGTTAAAACAAGAAAAATAGGCTTACAAGGCTTAAAACATGTATCAAGGGGTATCATTGGCACATAGAAGTTCATTTAGGCTAAAAGTGTACTAAAATAAAAAACAACCTATAATCTTTTCCTAACTCAACTGTCCTTCAACCTAAGCAAGACTAACCAAGCTAGTTCTAAATTTAACATACAAAGCGAACTAGGTGGTCTCTCACACTCACATAGCACAAGGTCAATATCACCAACTACTACCATCCATTTCATGTAATTGTTTGGTAAATAGTTATCATGTCCCTAATACTAATGTCATAACAAGATCCCCAAAGTTCACACATATGTATATCAACACAGTTCTAAAACTAATATTTTTAGAGGGGTATCAAAAATTAATCAAAATATGACTACTGCCCTAAATACTCAAAATCTCTTAATTACACAAAACATCACGAAACAAAATACAATATGCCTAAACATACCAGCTCTACTAGGAATAAAACTTCGGGGAAAATAGGCACGGCAAAAAAAACTCAAGAGGC
Organism: Capsicum annuum; assembly: GCF_002878395.1. Classification (NCBI taxonomy): domain Eukaryota; kingdom Viridiplantae; phylum Streptophyta; class Magnoliopsida; order Solanales; family Solanaceae; genus Capsicum; species Capsicum annuum. The sequence continues at coordinate 117,062,724 of NC_061113.1, read as the reverse complement.
CATCAAGACCCACAAGCAACCCCACCTCTAACTAAAAATCATGCATTGTCCCCAATGCATCAAACCAAAATGAGAGAGTTAGGAACATACCTGCTGCACCATAGGTGCGAAGATCTGACGCCAATCATATAATACAAATACAAATAACATAATACCTTGGGTTACCTTCCAAGAAGCGCTTGATTTACTTTCCCAGCATGACTCAGCTCCCGTGACTCTCAGACTTTGTCAAGGTCCATCTCATCACATACTTTAACTTCTTCCAGGTCTCCCATGTAATGTTTTACATGATACCTATTTACTTTAAATGGGACATCACCATCACGCTTTACCTCGATATCACCGTATAGGAACACCTTAACCATAGTGAATGGTCCAGTTTATCTTGACCTCAGCTTGCCAAGAAACAAGCGTAGTCTTGAATTGTATTGCAAGAGTAAATCACCAAGTTTGAACATCCTCTTCACGATCTTCTATTCATGGTACAACTTCATTCTCTCCTTGTCTATAGCTGAGATTTCATAATCAAAGAGTCAAAATTCATCCAACTAATTTATCTTGCTCGTCCTCAAATTTGTTGCATTACGTCATTCAAAATTTAGCCTTTTCAACGCCCAAAGTGTGTTATGCTCCTTCTAAACTGATAAGTTACATGTTTTGCCATATACAAGCTGATATGGAGAGGCAGCTATGGGGGTATTATAAGCTGTCTTGTAGGCCCATAATGCATCATCTAGCTTTCTAAACCAGTCAGTCCTATTGGCATTCATAGTTTTCGCTAATATGGACTTTATTTCTCTGTTGAAAACTTTCACTTGCCCGCTAGTCTATTGATGGTAAGGTGTTGCCACCTAATGAATCATACCATATCTATAAAGAAGGGCCTTGAAAAACTGATTGCAGAAGTGAGAACCACCATTACTAATAATGGCACATAGAGTGCCAAATCTAGAAAAGATGTTTCTCTTCAGAAAAATGGCGACACTTCTGTCTTCACTATCTGGAAGTACAAATGCCTTCACCCATTTTAATACATAATCAACCACTACCAGAATATACCATATGCCATAAGAGCTCACAAATGGACCCATGAAATCAATTCCCCGCACATCAAATAGCTCCAACTCTATGGTAGGTTTCATGGGGAGTTTACGGCATCGAGAAATATTATCTTGAAACTGACATTGGTCACAGGATTGTACAAAATCATGAACATCTTTTTAGATTTTAGGCCAATAGAACCCATATTATAAGATCTTGTGGGTTTTTTACGTACCACTATGATGACCCCCAACTGGTGATAAATGATAAGCCTCTAGAATGTTCATCATCTCTACCTCTGGTATACATCATCGAAATACTCCATTGGCACAAACCCTGAACATATATTGCTCATCCCAAAATAATTTCCTTACCTTATGCATAAATCTCCATTGCTGCTGGAAGAATAAATCTTTTGAAATAAGATCACTTGCCAAGTATTAGTTGGCAAAATTAGCAAACCATGAAATCAGATCATGACATGCTTCTAGCACATGATCATCTAGAAAATAATTATATATATAAATATCATCCCCTATTTTTTGAATTGTCTCTTCTTTATGTCTGGATAAGTGGTCCGTGGCTTGATTCTTTTACCCTTTTTGGTTCTTGACCTCAAAATCAAACTCTTGCAGCAAGAGTACCTAATGAATCAACCGAGGTTTGGCATATTCCTTGGTCATTAAGTACCTCAATGTTGTATGATTAGTGTGAACTATCACCTTGGTCCTAATCAAGTAGGACCAAAAAATCTAAAAAGTGAAAACCACCACAAGTAACTCTTTCTCTGTAATAGTGTAATTTTTTTATGCAAGGTTTAGAGCTTTGCTTGCATAATAGATGGGATGAAAAATTTTCTCTCTTCTTTGGCCAAGTACAACACCCAAGACCACTCCGCTTGCATCACACATTACCTCAAAAGGGGCAAACCATTCTAGTGACATAATAATATGCACCAAAATCAACCGCTTCTTTAGGAATTTAAAAACCTTGAGGCACTCATCATCAAATACAAATTTTACCTCCTTCTTTAAAAGTTTGCATAGGGGAGTTTCAATTTTAGAAAAGTCCTTCATGAATGTTCTATAAAAGTCGGCGTGACCCAAAAAGCTTCGTATACCTTTAACTGATACTGGTGGTGGCAATTTCTCAATCACGTCTATCTATAATTTGTCTACCTCAATTCCATTTTTGGATATCTTGTGCCCTAGAACTATACCTTCTCTCACCATAAAGTGACATTTTTCCTAATTTAGCACCAAATTGCACTATTTTTATCTCTGTAGTGCACTGGCTAGAGAGGCTAGGCAATCATCAAAAGAATATCCGACCACTAAAAGTTCATCCATAAATACCTCAATTGTATATTCCACCATATCAGAGAATATGGAAATCATATGTCTCTGGAAAATGGCGCATTACAAAGCCCAAGTGGCATCCTTTTGAATGCAAAGGTCCCATAGGGGAAAGTAAAGGTAGTCTTTTCTTAGTCCTAGGGAACAATAATTATTTGATTGAATCCCGAGTACCTATCAAGAAAATGATACCAACCCCTATCGGCAAGTCTTTCCAGCATCTGATCCATGAATGACATCGAAAAGTGGTCTTTTTGTGTCCACCTATTTAGCTTTCTATAATCCATTCATATTCTCCATCCAGTCACTGCCCTTATTGGTACTAACTTAATTTTCATTTGAAAATACTATGATTCCTTCTTTATTTGGTATTCATTGAACTAGGCTAACCCACCTACTGTCTGCAATAGGGAAAACCACACTAGTATTTAACTGCTTAATTATCTCTTTTTCACTACTTCTTGCATAGGAGGGTTAAGTCATATCTGATGCTAATACTGGGAATGATGTACGACTCAAGTTGTATCTTCTATATGAATATATCTAGTGGGATCCCCACAATGTCAGCAATAGCATGTGCAATATCTCTCTTGAACTTTCGTAGTACTAATATTAAGGCCTCCATCTGTGCTCCTGTCAAATCTATTGTAATGATCACTGGTAAGGTATTGTTGGACCCCAAAATACATATTACGAGTGAGAAGGGAGGACCTTCAATTCCAATACCAATGGTTCTTCAATTAATGGTCTCACAGGAGGTGTGGTTCTATTCTTCAAGTCAAGATCGAGCTTCTTAGAGGCATACTTAGAAGAGCCTATCCATGTAGGGCATTAAATATCTCACCATAGTCAGTTATTCTATCACTCTCAAAGTTTATGATTGTCATGGCCAATGCTTCTACCCCTAATCTCTCTTCAATAGGTACATCAATTATGATTATGTCACCATTCACTGCATCTATCATTGCCACAACTCTCATATCATCCATCTGTGGTACTTTCATACTTATATTCAACATAACTTGCTTGTCATTTCACTTGAAAGTGATCTCTTCCAAGTCTATGTTGATCAATAATCTGCTGTAGCTAGGAAGGGTCTACCCAATATGATTGGAAAATGGGTATCCACTTTATAAACTAGAATCATAAAATCTGCCGGATAGATGAATGATGCAAATTTTACCTCCATGTCACGGACAATACCCACTGTCTCTTTTACATATGAATCAGCCATCAACCACCTTGCAGAAGTAGGCTTGAGTTCTCCTAATCCTAGCACCTTGTACACTACCAGTGGCATAATATTTATTTCTGCTCTAGAATTACAGAGGGCCTGATTAATCTTATAGGGCCCAATAAAACATGGGATGGTCACTGCGAGTGGATCTTCTTTCTTTTCAATTGAAGTGGTGTGAAATCTTGATCTAAATTCATTAACTATGTTTTTATCTCTTTATCAATCTATTCATTATCACTATCACTGTCAAAATCATCATTTGTACAGCTCAACTTCTCAAACTCTACCTTAAGTGGCTCGTCTGAACCAACGTCCTTTTTCTTAGGCTTATCAGTAGACGATAAATAGGGCTCCTCAAGTGAAGAGTTATACCAAGTGTCAAAGTCCATACAGTGAATAAGTGTCTAAGATTTTTCCATACTTTCACCAGGTACTTCTTCTGATTGTCTCTCCACCAAAATAATAGAGATTTTCCCATACAGTTACTTCACCTACATAATAGCAGTTTCATACGACTCAGCCTTTTATTTTTGGGCTAATCCAGAAATTTTAGCTTTAAGTTCATTCAAGAAAGTTGTTTGGCTCTCTAGATCCTTCATCAACATAGTCAACGTCTCTTCTATTCTAGACTCTACCTCTCATCTTCAACATAGTCAGTGTCTCTTCTATTCTAGACTCTACCTCTCATCTTCCAGGTGAGATGTATTTATATTTCTCATCATAATTATTCTGACCTTGGTTCCCTTTCTCTTAGGATTGGAAACCCACCAACTAATGATACATATACTTTCCCTCCTTGTATATCTTATATTCGTGCACTTTATAAGAATTGATGGTTGCAAATTGTATAACCAGCTCACCAATTTATGTTCATAATATTGAAATCTCCTGGGCTATAGTGTCCTTAGCTATTCTCTGTGTACCAAAAACTCCAATATCATAAATATCAAAACCTATCTCAATCTCCTAAGTTTGTCACCCCCGGTTAGTTAATGAGATTTGATCCATAATACCTAAAGTTATATCCCATTGTATTCTCATAAAGGCTTCTCCAGAAATAGTGTTTGCATTGCTCTGGAGTTGGTAGTCAGGGCTCTATAGAATATCTCTGACAAGATTATTCCTAATCCAATGGTTAGGTACCATGCTAAGACTCTTCTTGAATCAGAATCTTCCATCATACATAGACTCTGAGTTTAGCTTCCTGAAATTATAAATCTCATCCTTAAATTATACCCTAGATGAAGGAAAGAACCTATTTAAGAATTGTCTTCGTAGCTCCTTCCATGTAATAATAGGTCCTTTTGCTAGTTCCCCAAGCCACAATAATAATTCTCCCTTAAGTGAGAAAGAAAGCAGCCACAGTCTCAGTGCCTCCTGATCTAGCCCTGGTATGGTACATGAAGTGCATATCTCAGTTAAATTTGCTAGGTGTATGTTTGCTTCATTTGTTGGAAACCTCGAAAACACACCATTAAAGTATAAGAAATTAATCATAGTGCTAGAGGTATTAAACTTGACATTAGAAGATAAAATAGGAGGAATAATGGCTCCAGTATAGCCTGCTCATCATACCCCAAATCTTCTTCATCATCAACATATAGCTGAACAAACTGATATGCTGGGATCACTTGAGGTCAGGCTCTATTCTAATCTACAATAAGTGTTACTCGACAGTCTATTTTCTGTCTTTACGTAGCTAACTCTGTCTAAGCTAGACTTTCACTAATCTGTTTGTTAACACCACCCTAAACTCTGTCTTCAAGAAGATTGTCCATCTATGGCTCTACTATCCTACTATGTGATTGTAAGATCTTTTATGAAATCACTGGGAGTAGGCGATTGCCTCTACTCCATGTGCTCGGCATACACTAGTGTATTCCCAACTATGAACAAAAATAAAAACCCAAAAACTGCAACAAATTCAATCTACAAATCAACACCATATTCCCTAGCAACAACGCTAATTTCTTGATGACGTCCAAGCAATACCTTCTTTTAGATAATGGTACAGTCACTATCAAGATATAGTAACCCAACTAAGGTTGGGTTCAAATCCCAAGGAAACATGTGGAGTTATGGTTATCAACATTTGTAGTCTATAGGCAGTACTAGAAAGTAAATGGGGAGATTAGTTTATAGTGATTTTGAGCAAGTACAATATTAACTCTGGTTGAAATTAGTTATAGGTGAACACTAGGGTTGTGTTCCCTTGGCTTCTTAACTCTGTAGGTTTAACGTGCTATATTGAACTAATATGATACCTTACATGCAGAATCGATAAGTTATGTACCTCTACAGTCTTCTGGATAAGTAGAAGGATCTCACTCTTTACCTTTTCAGTCTCAGGATGTCGTATTACTAACCCTTATCTTGATTCTAGTTAACTATTACCTCTTGAGTCTCTATTTATTAGATGAAAGATAATAATCATTCACTATATTCCATTGTACTGTAATAGATCGATAATTAAGTCCCAAACTACTATTGTCATTATCTTTTCCTAGTCACTACTCCTCTTTAGGAGTAAGTAGCAATACCTAGGCGAGATCCTATTGTTTGTAGCCGTTAATACAACTATTATAATAAAGATAATGATATGCATTCCATTGGTATTGGTGCTATTCAACAATTGCACTTTCCCTACTTCATCAATCAGCTAGGGTTTCCACAATCCTGGCAATAGGTTTTAGCCGCTCGTGATTGTGAAGAAACCAATAACATTAATATTGGAAAGCAAAGATGGAATACAATGATAAGATGAAATAAAACCCACAACCATAAACTAAATAATCAATCAAAGTTAATACAACGAAATCCCAAGATCAAATAAGGATCTTGGAATCAAAATATGTTTCTAAGTGTTAAACGTTTGTAACTCCTACTAAAAAGTACATAAGGGGTATTTGTAGAATAAGAGAAAATCCTAAAAACTAAACTCAGATGAAATAAGAGAAAAAAGGGTCGGTGGCAACATGTGGCCTGCACCTGCGATTTAGACAAGGTCTCAGGTTGTACCTGCCGTCTGCTCTGGACGCAGGTACAGACCACAGGTATCGGACAAAAAATTTACCGCAAGTTAGCTCTTGGGATTTTGGACTTCTGGTACTTGCTTTGTGTTCCTACGGTCGTAGGTCCTACCTGCGGTCCGTGGGTTAACTTAGTAGGTTTTGTGATTCAATTTTTCAACTCTTCCTTAATTCTCGAACATACTTTGATCACAATCAACCCATAAAACATCCCAATCATCCATAATCACTCCAAAAGTATCCAAAAACATATTTTTTCACCATTTTCACAAATTTATCATCCAAAACATGGTTTTCTGCAAAACATACCTAAAATGAATCATAGGTAACAAAAAGGCCTCAGAAGCTTGCATATATTCCTTGTTTTAAGCATCAAAATTGCTATATTTCTATAGCACATCATTGTGTAGCTATTCGTGAAAGTGGAGGTCCCGATTGGCCAATACTGAAAATCACAATTATCGACGTAGGGGTCTCAATGACCACTGGTTCGATCCCTCTATTTTATATAACTGAGTGCTTAAGTCACTCTTGATAAATGCAGGGAGGTTTGAGTCCCCCGTAGTGCATACATATATATGATTATTCTCTAGTTTGTGCGGCCACACACATTGAGGTCCTTTCAGCTAGGGGAGAGTTGGACCCATATAGCTCATGGGTCCCTTATTATGATGGTTATGCTATACAGTCTAGGTTAATGAATTTTAAAGTGCATGCTAAACCTTGTACCCTATCCCATCATTTGATATATATATATATATATGTATGTATGTATGTATATGCATGTGATCGTATGCATTGGATTTTGATGGATTTTGAACTATCTATCATGGCATTATTTTACCCTTTACCCCTAAGTTACATGCTAGTGCTCAACCTACTAACCATCTCCAGAAATTGTATCCCCACATGATACAGGGTTCGAAGGCAATCCTACTTTACCGGCACAGTGTTAGGTGGTTTGGCTCGATTCGTCAGTCATTTGCGATAAAGTGGTGAGCTTCCATTCTCCATGTCATGTTTATGTGTGATATGTACAATATAATAAAAGGGGTGGTCCTCAGTCCTTGGCGGACTTGGGATGCCCATCACTGCCAGGCCCTAGTTCGAGTCATGATAGATAACCTTCGTGACCTAGAGAAAACATGGACGCTCATTGCCTCGATGTTGCAAAATTGCCCTGAATCCTTTTGAAAATTTAAAACCTTTCCCGAACACCCTTTTAACATCCCTAAGCACAATTCTAGATAAAAATCAATATTACAAACACAAGAAGATCAAAATAAAATGATGGAAATTTTTAAGGGCCTAACATTATTCCCCCTCCCCCTTCATGATCATTCATTCCTTAATAATGAGTTAGGACACTTTTAGCATGAGAATAGTAAGAATGCACTGGAATCAAATTATAAATTCTGAAAATGACAAGAAGATAATGAAACTCATACCTTAAGCACTTTCATTAAACTCAAGGAACAAGAATGGATATTTAGCTTACATATATTCCTCAACTTCCCATGTAGCCTCTTCTACCTTTTGGTTTCTTCAAAGGACTTTACCAAAGCTACATCCTTGATCCTTAATCTATGAACTTGATTATCCAATATATCAATTGAAATTTCCTTATATGACAAGAATTCATTACATCGACATCCTCAACAGGCACTATCATGGAAGTATCACCCACACACTTCTTCAGCATGGACACATGAAACACGGGTTGAATAGAACCCAAAATCTCAGGCAAGTCTAACTAATAAGCAATGTTCCCAATTTGCTTCAAAATTTTATATGGACCAATGTAGCGAGGACTAAGCTTCCCCTTTTTTCCAAATCTCATGACTCCTTTCATAGGAGATACCTATAAGAATACCCAATCATTCACTTTGAACTCCAACTCTCTTTGCCTTACGACCATATAAGACTATTGGTGACTTTGAGTAGTCTTAAGTCTTTCTCTAATCACTTTCACCTTCTTGGTGGCTTGGTGAACCAATTCAAGGTCAAACAACCTAGTCTCACCAACCTCAAACCATCTAAAAGGAGACCTATACCTCCTACCATAAAAAGCCTATAAAAGAGCCATCTGAATGCTCGAAATCAATCACACGGGCACTTAGAATATCCTACAAAGTCTGACTAGTGCTCTCTGCTAGCCTATCTATTTGACGGTGAAAAGCGGTGCTAAGGTTCACCTGTGTACCCAAGCCTTTATGAAATGAATGTCAAAAGTGAGATAAAAATAGTGTACCTCAGTCTAAAATAATGAAAACTGGCGCACCATGCAGCTTCACAATCTCTTGAATGAATAACTTAGCATAATCCTTTCCTAGGTATTAGTCCTCATAGGTAAAAAGTGAGCGGACTTTGTCATTATATTCATAATGAACTAAATCGAATTAGATTGATTGCGAGACCATGGAAGACCAGTAATAAAATCCATATTGATCATCTCTCACTTCTACACAGGTAAATTTATCTCTTAAGAAATTCCTCCAGGCCTTAAGTGTTCAACCTTAACTTGCTAATAAACCATATATTTAGCATCAAAATTTGATACATCCCTCTTCTTATTGCTCCACTAATAGATCTTCTTCAAGTCATGGTATATCTTAGTAAAGCATGGATGAATGGTATATTAGGACTCATGAGCCTCGGTCAAAATCCTTTCCCATAGCCCATCAATATCTGAAACACACCACCGACATTGGTACCTCGGAATACCATCTCCACCAATCTCGAAAGCCATAATTTTTTGTTGACCCACATCATCCTTAATTTATTTAAGTATGGGATCCAAATCCTGCTTCTCTTTCACCTCAGTACCAAGAGATGATTTGACCACTTCCGGAATAATGACTCTATCTTTAGAGTCCAAATAACAAACTCCCAAGTTAGCCAATCTGTGAATGTCCTTCACTAATCTTCTTTTCTCCTTATTAATATGGAACAAGATCCCCATAGATAACATGCTAAGAGCATCAACAATAACATTAGCTTTACCTAGATGGAAGTGCTGGCTTATGTTGTAATCCTCACGTGATTTAAGTCACCTTGTCAGCTTGAGGTTTAATTTCTTCTGCTTGAACATATATAGTAAGCTCTTGTGATCCGAATAGATATCCACGTGCACCCCATATAGATAATGGTGCCAAATATTCAAAGCAAAAACTATAGTCTCCAACTGTAGATCACGAGTCGAATAGTTTCTTTCATGAACCTTAAGTTGCCTAGAAGCATAGGTCCCAACCTTATCATGTTATATCAATACAAAGCCTAGTCCCACACGATACGTATCACAAAACATAATAAAACCAACAGTACCCTCAGGTAGGGTCAAACTGGTGTAGAAGTCATCTTATCCTTCAACTTCTCAAAGCTACCCTCACAAGCATCGAACCATAAAAACTTAACTTTCTTTTGATTTAATTTCATCAGCAAAGCAACAATAGAAGATAAAATCTCAACAAACCTCCTATAATACCCGGCCAAGCCCAAGAAGCTCCTAATATCAGTCGGAGTCATGGTTCTAGGCCATCTCTTCACCGCCTTAAATTTTTGTATATCCACCTTGATACCCTCACTAGAAATAACATGACCAGGAACACTCACAAAATTCTACCAAAACTCACACTTAGAAAACTTAGCATACAGTTTCTGATCCTTAAGGGTCTACAACACAATTCATAGGTGGTTGGCATAATCCTCCCCACTCTTAGAATATATCAAGATATCATCAGTAAAAACTATCATAAAAAATCAAAAAACTATCTAAACACTCAGTTCATAAGATCCATGAATGCAGTCAGAGCATTGGTCAATCCAAACAACATAACCAAACACTTATAGTGACCAAACCGGGTTTGAAAAGTAGTCTTGGGAATATCAACCTCCCAAATTTTCAACTAATTATATCCCAACGAATATTAATCTTAGAGAAGCATATGGCACCCTGAAGTTGATTAAAAAGATCATCAGTCCTAGAAAGAGGGTACTTATTCGTCATTGCCACTTTGTTCAACTGACAGTAATCTATACACATCTAAAGAGACTCGTATTTCTGATGCACAAAAAGCAAGATCACCATACGGGAAATACTAAAGCCATTCTATAAGGAGAAATAAAAATAGGATGGGTATCTGATAGAAGATTAACCCCAATGTTTATTTCCCTATCGAGAGGAATTTCATAAAGATCATTGAGAAATGCTTTCGAAAATTCATTAACCACGAGGACAGAATACAAAGAAGGACTTCCAGAGCCAAAATCTTTAACCTAAACTAGATGATAAAGACAACCTTTTGAAATTAATTTTTGAGCTCTAAGATAAGAGATGAACTTTCCTTTAGGAACTATGGAACTACCCTCACTTTAATACCGGTTCATTTAGAATCTAGAGATACATAGCACCAATGAAGTTAGTCCATCCCTAGGATAACATCAAAATCCACCATATCAAACTCTACCAAATCCACCAATATCTCCCTTTGAAAGATAGAACCACAAAACCCCTATAGATTTTTCCAGCCATAATAAAATCACCCACCAGGGTAGATATATAAAAAGGGTTGAAAATACTCTCGGGACCAAACTCAAAATACACAGCCATATAAGGAGTCACATAAGAAAGGGTAGACCCCTAGTTAAGCAAATAATATACATCATGAGAGAAAAGTTGTAATATACCATTGAAAACTTTTGGAGATGCCTCAGATTCCTAACAGGGGCCAAGACCATAGAAATAATTTCAGCCAATACTGGTACCAGAAGTAGAATCCTTTGGCGTAGGAGTTGCAGATGTGGCAGCCAGAGCTTTATTAGCTCCATAGCAACCTTGGCTAAAGGAAAATTCTGCTGCATATGACCAAGATGACCACAATTATAAGATTCCTTCTCTTCTTATAATTACCATAATGAATTTGCCCACAAAAATGATAAGGAGGGTAAGGTGGGGATAACTAATCTCCACTAGCTTAAGACTGGGAACATTGTGCCTTAGAACTACCGCTAGCCTGGGAATAATGTTACCAGAGGCTTAGGATAAGAAGCACTGGCAAGCGAATAAGAATTGCCCTAAATCTTCTTCTTGGTCCACTGTCTACCTTTTCTCTCACTATTTTTCTAACCACTACCCTGCTCTGAATATTTGAACTTCATATTTTGCCTCTCCCCTATCTCTGCCAATTTTTTTTATCCTCAACCTGTTGTATATAAACCACGAGTCTAGAAATGTCCATATCGTTGTTCAACATTGCATCTTTACACTTTAATACCAAGTCACAGGACAACCTAGAAGCAAACTTCATCGTCTTAGATCTCTAGGTAAACACCAACTCTGGAGCATAACAAGACATTTACTAAAATTTCAATGTATATTCCTTTACACTCATCTTACCTTGCTTTAAATTAATGAACTCTTCCAACTTAGCTTTCCTTAACTTCTGATGAAAGAAGTGATCAGTAAAGGCACCAAAAAACTCATCCCATAATGCCAGCTCCACATCATCACCCCTTAACTATTCCTAATCCTCATACCATTGATAGGTTATATCTTTCAATTGATATACAACAAACTCTATGCCTTTAGAATTAGTAGCATGCATCACTCTAAATATCATCTCCATCTCATCCATAAACCCTTGGGGATCCTCCTAAACCTTAGAGCCTATAAAGGTTAGGGATTCAACCTTATGAACTTTCCCACTCCATGACCTCAGATGAAGGAGCAACGAAATCAATACGATCCAACTAATAAGACTAAGATGTCACCAACTGAGTAAGAAGATGGATATACCAACAAAACTCAACATTATAGATGTCCCTAAGAATCGGTTGATCATAAGCATCACCACCTTAAAAACCCAAAGGATGACTAGTATAGGCAAGTGAAACTCCGCGTGGATTAACACAATCAGGAGTAGGGACCGTAGAATGGGTCCACACTCCATATATAGGGAAAGTGTCCTTAATATTGTCTTAGGGTAGGACAGATTTCCCTGTATAGTTTCTAAAAATGTTAGATATTTAGGGAGGCATGATGTAATACCCCGTATTTAATTTAGCGTTGTGAACATCAAGCATTGGCTTTAATAGAAAATGAATTTTCATACATATATAATTTTCAAGATTTAGACCCTCCAATGTGTAGGGAATTGAATTAGCTTTCCAATAATATGAGATTTGTCTAAATCTGATAACTGAGTAAGAAGTTATGGCTATTTTAAGTTCCAATTGTAAAACACCATCATTTCGGTCACTACCGTGTCATGGAGACAATTTAAATGACAATTGTCAAATTTCAGTAGACCTCCATGATATTGGAGCATCATAGAGAGGGTTAATTTCCCATTTGTTAATTTCCAGTGAGCCTACGCGATACTGGAGCGTTGCGCCAATGGACAAAATAGCAAACTAAAGGGCACCGTGATGATGGCTCATCTCGGAGGGAGCCCAATTCCCACTCGTTCCTTTTACAGTGAGCCACTATGATTATGGCGCATCACAGTGGCCACCTATTTTGGAAAATATTACATTTTTCAGTTTCATTTAAAAGTTAATATAGGGTATTTTGGTCAATCCCCAAGGCCCCAATCCATCTTAAACATTCGATTAATCATATTCCAAGCACTTTTTGCTCATTATTTATCATTGTATTCAAAAGAAAAACCCTAGAAATCAAAATCTCCTTCTCTAAGAAACCCAATTTCTCCAATAATTCTCTAAGGAGATTCAAGATTAAGGATTTCTAACTCAAGAACTCCAATAATTCAACTTTAAAAGCATCAATAGAGATCCAAGATTCAAGTCTTAGCATCTAGTTCATCAATTGAGGTATGTGGGATTATGAACAAGGACAATCCTTTCTTCCCTGTGTCCAAAACTTATTTTAATTCTAATTCTACAGAATTTTATATGATTTTCCATGAAATTCAAGTTAGGGTTTATACCCATTATTGTTATTTATTAGATTATGAGATTTTCAGTGATTTAGAAGTTGAATTACATGATTATGTTTATATTTTCATGCATATTGTAGAAAATTCCATATTTTGAGTTGATTTATCAATATTTATATTATCAATCATGAACATTGTGATGTTTTGACATGAGTTTAATACATGGGTCATTAAGCCCTAATCAAATATTGCCATTTCAAGATTTGTTGTGCTATAAGCACCCTATGACTAGATTCCTTTCAGATTATGTTAAAGATTTAACCTTTTTAGTCTAAAAATAGATATGAAATCTACTTTACAGATTCATATTACAGATTTAGCTTTACAGATATATAGTTGATTTTCATTATAAACCATTATACTATTTTAAAAGTGGATTTCCATCAAAATAAGCAAATAGATTTAATAGGAGTAGTATTTAGCACCGAGATGGGTATGTTACTATGGTTTCATATCCTAGAACTATGTGCCAACATAGGATTCAGATTGTTCCCACTTCTACATAGATTATAGATATGTGGTCACTCAGATAGGTTATATCCCTAGCAAGAGTACGACTCCTCTCCCCAATGTGAGGATTCCTCCTTAGGGGGGGAAAAGAACGTTGGACTTCATGAATGCTTACATGGTTTATGTCGGCTAGAAGAACCTCCCTTACAAATAATCTTTTGAAAAAGTACTTTCCATGCAGAATAAGTTTTCAGATTTTTAAACCCTTAAGACAAAGTGTTTTCTCTATAGCTTTAAAGTTCTTGAATTAAGAATATTACATTACATAATCCTTCAGATACAGACTTACATATTTCACTTATCCTATATGATTTGAGAATGAGAACAGAATATAGATTTCAGAACTAAGTGTTATGACTCACAAGATTTACTTTATATTATTTCCTATTCATGATTTATGATCTTCAGATTTCAGATTTACTCAAGCCTATGTGAGTCATTAAATTTAACAAGCATGATTTTAAAAACTTGTGATATTATTGATGTATTACTTGACTTATTGGATTCACCCCCATATGCTCAGTATATTCCCAAAGTACTGATCCACATATACATTTGTGTGATACATTTTCTCATAATGTAGGTTTAGGTGCTCAGTCTCAGCAGCGTGAGTGATTTTTTAGCATCCCACCTACATCTCTATTATTTGTGAGTCCTTATTGTTCGGGGACTTAGCTATTCAGATTTCCAATTTATTAGTAGATAACTTAGCATTTATTTCAGACAATTTGAGTCAACTAGGTCCTGTCCCAGTGACTCTCTAGATTCAGTCAGTGGAGCCTTGTCAGATTACTAGATTCAATTTTTAGACTGTAGATGCAGTATGCAAATTTTCAGTATTTGATTTATCAAATTAATGAGATTGATAATTTCATATATACTCAGATCATTCAGATAGATTTTTGCATTTATCTTAATCTTACATTCATATTTCCCTTATTTTGAGATTCAGAGTTAGTAGAAGGTAGCCAGGGTTAGCTCAGGACTACTCATAGTTTAGAGCACCCTGTCGCATCCTGGGAATCAGATTTTGGTGCGTTATAAACTTGGTATCAGAGCCTAAGGTTTATAAAGTCCTAGGGAGTTAGTCAAGCCGAATTATGTAGAGTATTAATAATTGGTGTGAAGCGTGCCACATCTATGAGTAAGAGAATATTGAGCGTTTTAGGAAATCATCTCTTCTTTCATGATCTATCATGCATTCAGTGTTTCCCAAAAATTATTTCATATCTTATCTTAAGGCTAGAAAGTTGATATCCAAAGGTTGCATTTACCATTTAGTTCAAGTCAAATACACAAGGTCGGGGACTCCAACAATTCAGTCCATCTAAGTGGTCAATGCACTTTCTGAAGTTTTTCCAAAAGTCTCCCAAGGGTACCTCCCGATAGGGAAATAGAATTCGGTATTGACTTTGTTCTCGATACTCAGTCTATTTCTATCCCTCCATATTGTATGGCTCCCATAGAGCTTAAGGATTTGAAAAAGAAACTCAAAGATCCTTTAGACAGAGTTTCATAAGGCTTAGTGTTTCTCCAAGGGGCGGTCTCATCCTATTCGTGTAAAAGAAAGATGGTTCTTTGCGAATGTGCATTCACCATCGTTAGTTAACTAAGGTAATAGTCAAAAAACCAATATCCTCATCCTAGAATTGCTGACTTATTTGACCAACTCCAAGGTGTAAGTTATTTCTCAAAGATAGACCTTAGATCCGGCTATCATCAGCCTATAATAAGAGAGTGTGATATTCCAAAGATAGCTTTTAGAAATTGCTATGGCTATTTTAAGTTCCAAATTCTTTCTTTTAGGCTAACCAACGCCCCAGCATCCTTCATAGACTTGATAACAGAGTGTTCAAATAATATCTAGACATGTTTATCATAGTCTTTATAGATGAAATCCTTGTCTACTATCGTAGTGAAGATGATCATGCAGACCATCTTAGAATTGTGTTACAAACTCTTAGATATCACCAGTTATTGGCCAAATTCAGCAAGTGTGAATTTTGGCTAAGATCAGTAGCCTTTCTCGGTCATTTTATTTTCGCTGATAGCATTAGAGTCAATCCCCAAAAAATAGAAGCCATGAGCTATTCACCATCAGATATTAGAAGTTTCTTGGGTCTAGCTAAATACTACCATAGTTTTGTTGACATTTTCTCATCTATTGCCTCCCCTATGTCTAGACTAACCCAAAAAAAAGTTAAGTTCCAGTGGCCAGATTCCTGCGAGAAGAGTTTTCAGGACTTGAAAACTTGACTCACTTCAGCCCCAGTGTTAGCATTACCTGATGGTACAGATGATTTTATGGTGTATTATGATGCCTCTAGAGTTATTTTGGGCTGTGTGTTGATGCAGAGAGGTAAGGTCATAGCCTATGCCTCTAGACAGCTTAAGCCTCATGAAAATAATTACCCAACCCATGACCTTGAGTTAGCTGCTGTGTTGTTTGCTTTAAAATTTTGGAGATACTATTTGCAGCATGTGTTCACCTAGAGAGAGTTGAATCTCCATCAAAGAAAGTGATTGGAATTGCTGAAAGATTATGACATGAGAGTGTTGTACCATTGGAGCAAAGCCAATGTAGTGGAAAACACCCTTAGTAGATTGTCTATAGGTAGTGTTGCTCTTTTGGAGAACGATAATAAAGAGTTATCTTAAGAAGTTCATCACTTGGATAGATTGGGTATTAGGTTAGTTGATTCAGCCGAAGGGAATGTTTGGGTTCAAAGTAGTTCCAAATCTTCTGTAGTTTCGGAAGTGAAGGAGAAGCATGATATGGATTCTAGTTTGGTCGAACTGAAAGAGCCAATTAAAGACCAAAAGGTAGAGTTTTTCTACCAAGCGGGAGATGGCGTGTTGAGATATCAGAATAGATTATATGTGCCATGTATTTGACGATTTGAGGCAGTGGATTATGGCAAAAGCACATAGTGTGTGTTATCTCATTCATCGAGGTGCTACCAAGATGTACTGTGATTTGTGGGAAATCTATTGATGGAGTGGTATGAAGAGAGATATAGAAGAGTTCACTGCTAAGCGTGAACCTTGTCAATAGGTTAAGGTAGAGCACAAAGACCTGGTGGTTCATTGTAAGAGTTTTGTATTCCCACTTAAAAGTGGGAAGAGGTGAATATGGATTTTGTGATTGGTTTACCCCATTTGCATCATCAGCATAATTTGATTTAGGTTACTATAGACGGATTGACTAAGTTAGTACTTTTTTTTCCATTTTACACTTCTTTCATAGATAAAGATTATGCTAAGTTGTACATCAGAGAGTTAGTAAGAATGCATGGAATTCCCTTGTCTATCATTTCAGATAGGGGTACTCAGTATACCTCTCAGTTTTGGAGAGCTTTCCAAAAGGGTCTTGGTACCCAAGTCCATCTTAGCTCAGCTTTTCGACCTCAGATAGATGGTCAAGCTGAGAGGACCATCCAAACTCTAGAAGATATGTTTAGAGTATGTGCTCTTGATTTCAAAAGCAGTTGGGATAAGCATTTTCCATTAATTGAGTTCTCTTATCATAACAGTTACCATTCTAGCATACAGATGTCCCTGTTTGAGGCTCTTTGTGGAAGGAGATGTAGATCACCCATACGTTGGTTTGAAGTGGGTGAGGATGCTTTTCTTGGGCCTGATGCAGTGTTTGAAACTATGGAGAAAGTTTAGTTGATTAGAGAAAGATTAAAAATAGCCTAGAGTCATCAGAAATCATATGCAGATATGATAAGAAAGGACCTCGAGTTTGAGGTTGGTGAGTTAGTGTATCTAAAGATTTCACCCATGAAAGGGGTGAAGAGATTCAACAAAAAGAGGAAGCATAGTCCCCGATATGTTGGCCCTTACCGAATTATGAATTATGTTGGGAAAGTAGCTTATGAGCTTGAGTTGCCTGCAAACTTGTCAGTCGTGCATCCTATATTCCACATTATTATGCTTAAGAAGTGCATCAGTGACTCAACTGTTTTAGTTCCTTTAGAAAACTCAGAATATTTAGAATATCCTTTCATACGAAGAGATTCCAGTTGAGATTTTAGATCATCATATCAGTAGAGCAAGGAACAAATAAGTTCCCTTGGTGAAAGTTCTTTGGCGGAATTAGTTCGTTGAGGCCGCTACTTGGGAAGCGGAAGAAAATATGCGAGCCAAGTACCCTCACCTTTTCTCCGCAAACTCATATTTAGCTGAAGGTAATACTCTTTCTTAATTCAGTTCTTTTCTAATAACAAATTCAGCTATTTAGTTGTCCTCATATAAGTTTATGAACTCATAGAATTACTCAGTTCCTAAGTTTTCTTAGTCGAACTAGCCACATTCGAGGATAAATATTTCCAATGGGGAGATATTGTACCACCCCATACTTTTCCTAATTCAATTTACCATTGATAACGTCAAGCATTGGCTTCAAGACAAAATGAATTTTCATACATATAAAATTTTCCAAATTTAGACCCTCCAATGTGTAGGGAATCAAATTATTTTTCCAATGATATAAGATTCGTCTAAATCTGATAACCGAGTAAGAAGTTATGGCTATTTTAAGTTCCAGCCGTAAAGCTCCATCATTTCAGTCACTAGCGCATTGCGGAGATGATTTAAATGACAATTGTTAAATTTCAGTGGATAAAATGGCAAACTAAAGAGAAACACGATGGTGGTGCATCGCGGAGGGAGCCCAATTCCCACTCATCCCTTTTCCAATGAGCCACCGCGATAATGGATCATCACGGTGGCCTCCAATTTTGGAAAATGTTGCATTTTTTAGTTCCGTTTAAAAGTTTAAAGGGGTATTTTGGTCAATCCCCAAGGCCCCAATTCGTCTTAAACATAGGATTAATCATATTCCAAGCACTTTATGCACATTATTCATCATTCTCTTCAAAAGCAAAACCTTAGAAACCAAAAGCTCCTTCTCCAAGAAACCTAATTTCTCTATTAATTCTCAAAGAAAATTCAAGATGAAGGATTTATAACTCAAGAACTCCAATAATTCAACTTTAAAAGCATCGATAGAGATACAAGATTTAAGTCTTAGCCTCTAGTTCATCAATTGAGGTATGTGGATTTATGAATAAGGAAAATCCTATCGTCCTTGTGCCTAAAACTTATTTTAATTCTAATTTTACAGAATTTAATATGATTTACCATGAAATTCAAGTTAGGATTTACACCCATTATTGTTATTTACAAACTTATGAGATTTTAAGTGATTTAGAAGTTGAATTACATGATTATATTCATATTTTCATGCATATTGCAGAAATTTCCTGATTTTGACCTAATTTATCAATATTTATATTATCAAGCATTAACATTGTGATGTTTTGACATGAGTTTAATACATGGGTCATTAAGTCCTAATCAAAGATTGCTATTTCAAGATTTGTTGACCCTAAGACTAGATTCCATTCAGATTGTGTTAAAGATTTGACATTTTTGGTCTCAGAATAGATACAAAATCCACTTTACAGATTTAGATTATAGAATTAGCTTTACAGATATACAGTTAGTTTTCATTATAAACCCTTAAACTATTTTAAAAGTGGATTTCCATCAGGATGAGCATACGGATTTAAAGGGAGTAGTATTTAGCACTGAGATGAGTAGGTTACTATGGTTTCATACACCAGAACTACATGCCAATATAGGATTTAGATTGTTCCCACTTCTACGTGGATGATAGATATGTGATCACTCAGATAGGTTATACTCCCTGGCAAGAGTATGACTCTTATCCCTAACGTGGGGATTCTTTCTTAGGGGGATAAGAACGTTGGACTCAATGAATGCTCACATGGTTTAGCTTGGTTAGAAGAACCTCCCTTACAGATAATCTTTTGAAAAAGTACTTCTCATGCAGAATAAGTTTTCAGATTTCTAAACCTCTAAGACAAAGTGTTTTCTCTACAGCTTTAAAGTTTTTGAATTTTGAATATTGTGTTACATAAGTCTTAAGATACAAACTGACAGATTTCACATAACCTGTATGATTTGAGAATGAGAATGGAATACAGATTTCAGAACTAAGTGTTACGTCTCACAAGATTTACATTTTATGCTTTCCTATTCTTGATTTATGATCTTCAGATTTTAGATTTACTCAAGCCTATGTGACTCTTTACATTTAATATGCATGATTTTATAACTTGTGATATTATTGATGTATTACTTGACTTATTGCATTCACCCCCATATGCTCAGTATATTCCCAAGGTACTGATCCACATATACATCTGTATGCTATAATGTCTCACAATATAGGTTCAGCTGTTCATTCTCAATAGTGTGAGTGATTTTTGAGCATCCCATCTACATCTCTACAATTGGTAAGTCCTCACAATTTGGGGACTTAGCTATTCAAATTTTCAGTTTATTAGAAAAAGACTTAGCATTTATTTCAGATAGTTTAAGTTAGCTGCGGCGTATCCCAGTGACTCTCTAGATTTAGTCAGTGGAGGCTTGTCAGATTACTAGATTCAATTTTTAGACTGTAGATGCAGTATGCAGATTTTTAGTATTTTCTTTATCAGATTGATGAGATTGGTAATTGCAGATATACTCAGATCATTCAGACAACTTTTTTGCATTTATCTTGAACTTACATTAGTATTTCCCTTATTTTGTGATTCATAGTTAATAGAAGGTAGCTAGGGTTAGCTTAGGACTACTCATAGTTCAGAGCATCATATGGCATCCCGGGAATCAAATTTTAGGGTGTTACAAACTTGGTATCAGAACCTAAGGTTTAGAGAGTCCTAGGAAGTCAGACAAGCCACGTTATGTAGAGTCTTGACCATTGGTGTGAAGCACGCCACATCTATGAGCAAGAGGCTATGGAGCGTTTTAGGAAATCATCTTTTCTTTCATGATCTATCTGCATTCAGTATCTCCTAAGAGTCATTTTATATTTTATCTTAAGGCAAAAAGTTGATATCCAAAGGTTGTATTTACCATGTAGTTTGAGTCAAAGACACAAGGTCTGAGACTCCTACAATTCAGTTTGTCCGAGTGGTCAATGAGTTTCCTAAAGTTTTTCCAATAGATCTTCCAGGGGTAATTTTCGATAGGGAAATAGAATTTCGTATTGACCTTCTTCTCAGTACTCAGCCTATTTCTATCCCTCCATATCGTATGGATCCCACAGATCTTAAGGAGTTGAAAGAACAACTCAAAGATATTTTAGAAAAAGGTTTTATAAGGCCTAGTGTTTCTCCATGGGGTGCTCTCGTCCTATTCATGTGAAAGAAAGATGGTTTTTTGCAAATGTGCATTCACTATCGTCAGTTAAATAAAGTTACAGTCAAAAACAAATATCTTTATCGTAGAATTGATGACTTATTTGACCAACTCTAAGGTGCAAGTTATTTCTCAAAGATAGACTTAGATTTAGCCATTATCAGCTTAGAGTATGAGAGTGCGATATTCCAAAGACAGCTTTCAGAACTCGCTATAGCCATTTTGAGTTCCTAGTCATATCTTTTGAGCTGACCAATGCCCCAGCAGCCTTCGTGGACTTGATGAACAGAGTGTTCAAAAAGTATCTGGACATGTTTATCATTATCTTTATAGATGATATCCTTGTCTCCTCTCGTAGTAAGGATGATCATGCAGACCATCTTAGAATTATGTTACAGACTCTTAGAGATCACCAGTTATTCACCAAATTTAGCAAATGTGCATTTTAGCTAAGATTAGTAACCCTTATCGATAATATTATTTCTGCCGATGGCATTAGAGTCGATCCCCAAAAGATAGAAGATGTAAGAAATATGCCTAGACCTATTCTCTATTAGACATTAGAAGTTTCTTGGGTCTAGCTGGCTACTATCGTCGTTGTATTAAAGGTTTCTCATCAATTGCCTCCTCTATGTCTAAACTGACCCAAAAGAAAGTTACGTTCCAGAGGCCAGATTCCTGCGAGAACAGTTTTAAGAGTTGAAGACTCGACTCATTTTAGCCCCAGTGTCAGCATTACCTGATGGTACAGATGGTTTTGTGGTGTATTGTGATGACTCTAGAGTTTGTTTGGGTTTTGTGTTGATGCAGAGAGGTAAGGTCATAGCCTATGCCTCTAGACAACTTAAGCTTCATGAAAAGAATTACCTAACCCAGGATCTTGAATTAGCTATTGTAGTATTTTCTTTGAAAATCTGGAGATACTATTAGTATGGTGTGCATGTTGATATGTTCATGAATCACAAAAGATTGCAGTATGTGTTCACCCCGAGGGAGTTGAATCTCCATCAAAGAAGGTGGTTAGAATTACTGAAAAATTATGACATGAGCGTGTTGTACCATTCAAGCAAGGTCAATGTAGTGGCATACTCCCTTAGTAGATTGTCTATGGGCAGTGCTGCTCATGTGGAGAATGATAAGAAAGAGTTAGCTCGAGAAGTTAATCATTTGGCTAGATTAGGTATTAGGTTGGTTGATTTAGCTGAAGGGAATGTTTGGGTTCAGAGTAGTTCCGAATCTTCTCTAGTTTCAGAAGTGAAGGAGAAGCAAGATATGGATTATAGTTTGGTTAAACTGAAGGAGTCAATTAAAGACCAAAAGGTTGATGTTTTCTCCCAAGGGGGACATAGAGTGTTAAGATATTAGATTAGATTGTGTCTGCTATGTATTGATGAATTGAGGAAGCAAATTATGGAGAAAGCGCATGGTGCACGTTATTTCTTTTATCCAGGTGATACTAAGATATACAGTGATTTACAAGAAATCTATTGGTGGAGTGGTATAAAGAGAGATACAGCAAGTTCATAGCGAAGTATGCAACTTGTCAATAGGTTAAGGTAGAGCACCAAAGACCTGGTGGTTTGTTGTAAGATTTTGGTATTCCCACTTGGAATTGGGAAGAGGTGAATATGATTTTATGGCTGGTTTACCCTATTTGCATCGTTAGCATGATTTGATTTGGGTTATTGTAGATAAATTGACTAAATCAGTGCATTTCTTTCCAGTTCACACGTCTTTCACAGCTGTAGATTTGCTAAGATGTACATCAGGAAGTTAGTAAGACCATAGAGTTCCCGTTTCTATCATTTCAGATAGGGGTACTTAGTTTTGGATAGCTTTTCAAAAGGGTCTTGGTACCCAAGTCTATCTTAGCTCAGCTTTCCATGGTCAGATAGATGGTCAAGCAGAGAGGACCATCAAAACTCTAGAAGATATGTTGAGAGCATGTGCTATTTATTTTAAAGGTAGTTGGGATGAGCATTTTCCATTGATTAAGTTTGCTTATAATAACAGTCACCATTCTAGCATATAGCCCCGTTTGAGGATCTTTATGAAAAGAGATGTAGATCACGTATAGGTTGGTCTAAAGTGGGTGAGGCCACTTTGCTTGGGCCTGACGCAGTGTTTGAAACTATGGAGAAAGTTCAGTTGATTAAATAAAGATTAAAAATAGCCTAGAGTCATCAGAAATCATATGCAGATGTGAGAAGAAAGGACCTCGAGTTTGAGGTTAGTGATTTAGCATATCTAAAGATTTCACCCATGAAAAGGGTAAAGAGATTTGGCAAAAAGGGGAAGCTTAGTCCCCGATATGTTGGCCCTTACCGAATTTTGAGTCGTGTTAGGAAAGTAGCTTATGAGCTTGAGTTTCCCTCATATATGTCAGTCGTTCATCTTGTATTCCATGTTTCTTTGCTTAAGAGATGCATCAGTGACTCCACTGTTGTAGTTCCTTTAGAAAGCTCAGATGTTCAAAACAGCCTTTCATACAAAGAGATTCCAGTTGAAATTTTAGATCATCAGATCTGTAGACTAAGGAATAAAGAAGTTCCCTTGGTCAAAGTTCTTTGGAAGAATCAAATCATTGAGGGCGCTACTTAGCAAGCGGAAGTAAATATGCGAGCAAGTACCCTCACATCTTCTTCGCAAACTCAGATTGAGCCAAAGGTAATACTCTTTCATAATTTAGGTCTTTTCTAATCATAGATTCAGCTATTTAGTTGTCCTCATGTAAGTTCATGCACTCATAGAATTACTCAGAGGCACAGAATGATTTAGATTCAGCTGTGCAATTTCTTTTAATTGTACATGCTATCATATGGCCTCAAACTCCTTAGTGTACTTAGTCGAACTGGATACATTCGAGGATGAATGTTTCCAAGGGGGAGATATTGTAACACCCCGTACTTTTCCTAGTTTAATTTAGCATTGAGAACATCAAGCATTGGCTTCAAGAGAAAATGAATTTTCATACATATAAAATTTTTTAGATTTATACCCTTAAATATGTAGGGAATTGAATTATCTTTCTAACGATATAAGATTCGCCTAAATCAGATAACCGAATAAGAAGTTATGGCTATTTTAAGTTCCAATCGTAAAACACTGTCATTTCGGTCACTAGCGCATCGCGGAGACGGTTTAAATGACAATTGTCAAATTCCAGTGGACCTCCATGATATTGGCGCATCACGAAGAGGGCTAATTTCCATTTTCCAATTTCTAGTGAGCCTACGCAATACTGGCACGTCGTGCCAGTGGACAAAATGGCAAACTAAAGGGAAACACGATGGTGGTACATCGTGGAGGGAGCCCAGTTCCCACTCGTCCCTTTTCCAATGAGCCACTGCGATAATGGCTCATCATGGTGGCCACCAATTTCGGAAAATTTTGCATTTTTTTAGTTCCGTTTAAAAGATTAAAGGGGTATTTTGGTCAATCCCCAAGGCCCCAATCGTTCTTAAACATACGATTAATCATATTTCAAGCACTTTATGCTCATTATTCATCATTCTATTCAAAAGAAAAACCCTAGAAAACAAAAGCTCCTTCTCCAAGAAACCCAATTTCTCCATTAATTCTCCAAGGAAATTCAATATTAAGGATTTCTAACTCAAGAACTCCAAGAATTCAACTTTAAAAGCATCGATAGAGATTCAAGATTCAATTCTTAGCATCTAGTTCATCTATTTAGGTATGTGGGGTTATGAACATGGACAATCCTATCGTCCTTGTGCCCAAAACTTATTTTAATTCCAATTTTAGAGAATTTAATATGATTTCCCATGAAATTCAAGTTAGGGTTTACACCCATTATTGTTATTTACAAGCTTATGAGATTTTAAGTGATTTAGAAGTTGAATTACATGATTATGTTCATATTTTCATTCATATTGCAGAAATTTCTAGCTTTTGAGTTGATTTATCAATATTTACATTATCAAGCACGAACATTGTGATGTTTTCACATGAGTTTAATACATGGGTCATTATGTCCTAATCAAAGATTGTTATTTTAAGATTTGTTGTCCTATAAGCACCCTATGACTAGATTCCATTCAGATTGTGTTAAAGATTTGACATTTTTGGTCTCAGAATAGATACAAAATCCACTTTACAGATTCAGATTATAGAATTAGCTTTACAGATATATAGTTGGCTTTAATTATAAACCCTTAAACTATTTTAAAAGTGGATTTCCATCAGGATGAGCATACAGATTTAAAGGGAGTAGTATTTAGAACCGAGATGAGTAGGTTACTATGGTTTTATACACCAAAACTACGTGCCAATATAGGATTCATATTGTTCCTACTTCTACATAGATGATAGATATGTGATCACTCAGATAGGTTAAACTTCCTGGTAAGAGTATGACTTCTCTCCCCAATGTGAGGATTCCTCCTTAGGGGGAACAAGAACGTTGGACTCCATGAATGCTCACATTGTTTATGTAGGTTAAAATAACCTCCCTTACAGATAAGCTTGTGAAAAAGTACTTCCCATGCAGAATAGGTTTTCATATTTCTAAACCCCTAAAACAAAGTGTTTTCTCTACATCCTTAAATTTCTTGAATTTAGAATATTGTGTTTCATAAGCCTTCACATACAGACTTACAGATTTGACTTAGCCTATTTGATTTGAGAATGAGAACAGAATGCAGATTTAGAACTGAGTGTTATGACTCACAAGATTTACATTATATGCTTTTCTGTTTATGATTTATGATCTTTAGATTTCAGATTTACTCAAGCCTATGTAAGTCATTATATTTAGCATGCATGATTTTATAACTTGTGATATTATTGAAGTATTACTTGACTTATGGCATTCACCACCATATGCTCAGTACATTCCCAAATTACTTCTCTGCATAAATGGTTGTGTGCTACATTGTCTCATAATGTAGGTTCAGCTGCTCAGTCTCAGCAGTGTGAGTGATTTTCGAGCATCCCACCTATATTTTTTGCAATTTGTGAGTCCTCATAATTTGGGGACTTAGCTATTCTGATTTCCAGTTTATTAGTAGATGACTTAGCATTTATTTCAGACAATTTGAGTCAGTTGGGGTCTATCCCACTGACTCTCTAGATTCAGCTAGTAAAGGCTTATTGGACTACTAGATTCAGTTTTAGACTATAGATGCAGTATGCTAATTTTTAGTATCTGCTATATTAGATTGATGAGATTGGTAATTTTAGATATACTCAGATCATTCAGACATCTTTTCCGCACTTTTATTGATCTTACATTCATAGTTCCCTTATTTTGAGATTCAGAGTTAGTAGAAGGCAGCCAGGGTTAGCTCAGGACTACTCATAGTTCATAGCACTGTGTGATATTCTGGGAATCAAATTTTAGGGTGTTACAAACTTGGTATCAGAGCCTAAGTGTAACAACCCAAAATCACTTCCCAGGACATCACACGGTGCTTAGGGTTACAAGTAGCCCTAAGCTAACCCTTTGAGCCTATCACTTCTCATAATAACTCATTCAAGAAGGAATGTACAAAACACTGTCACTGTCATATCAAATGAAAGGAAATATGAAGGAAAAACTCGGTCTTAACGACCACAATACTGGAAATCTCAACACAACCACAGTCTGATAACTAGTCTAACAAAGCCTTTACTACTCCATGAACTTGAGAACCATTAGGACAGGTCCCCAACAAACTCAAACTGAACTGAAAGTAATAAATAAACACTCGGATACTAAAATGTCTGAACATAGTTCCTAGAATCATAAGGACTCACCACTGTATAAATGTAGACTAAAGTATTCGGGAATAACTGATGAGGCTGGGACTGAGCACCTGAACCTACATCATAAGACAATGTAGAACATAGATGTATATATGGATCAGCATTTGGGAATGTACTGAGTATATGGGGCTGTATGCAGTTACATAAAACAATATCAATACTCTTTAATCAAATCATTCATGCATATAGGAATGACTCACATGGCTTGAATAAGTCTAAAATTTAAAGCTCATAAATCATGTAGAATTTAGCATGTAACACAAATCTCGTGAGTCATTATACTTTGGCTTTAAAATTTGCGCTCTCCTCTTATTCTCATTACTCATAGGATAAAGAAAGCTTTAAACAATAATTTCAACTCATGCATATATCTCATGGAGAGTAAAACTTCTTTATTGCTCAAGAACTTATAACTCTTTTGAAATCAAACACTTGGAACTCAGAATCACATGGCTTTGGTTTAAAAACTAATGATCAACTCTTATTAGTAGAGAAAACTACTTCCTTCTTTGGAAAATACTCAAAAGCAATTCGTTCACTTTAGAAAATATCTCATCTCAAAGCTTTAGGGAAAATATTCTAACTCAATGGAAAATACTTTAGTTTAGGGAGGTTCTCTTAACCGACATAAACCATACGAGCTACATGGAGTCCAACGTCTTGTCCTCCTAAGGAAGAAACCTCACATTGGGGAGAGGCATTATACTCTTGTCCAGGAGTACAACCTCAACTCAGTGATCACTTATCTCATCCTCGAGCCCAATTATCTCATCCTAAAGCCCAAAATCTCAAACCTAGGTGGCACGTAGTTCTGAGGTAAGAAATCATGGTAACTTACCCAACTCAGTGCTAAATACTACTACCTTTAGTTGATCTCGCTAATGTCATGAAAATCTACTTTCAAAATAATCTCATAGTTCATAAGAAGCCAACAATCAAAGCTGTAATCTTATGTGGAAAAGTGGATTTCAAAACTCTATGACCATTAGGTCAAAACATTTCTCAATAATCTCAAAATACTCAAATCATGGGTGCTTATATCACAATAGTTCATAAATTTGCAAGTCTCAAGTAGGGATTAATGACCCATAATTCAATCTCAAGTTAAAACTCATCATAATGCATAATAGATAGCATATAGATTCACAATTCATGTAGAAATCTGGAAGTTACAGTAATTTGTCTCAAAATACCAACATACTCATATACTTTAATTTCTAGAACATTGAAACTCTTAAATTCTCAAGGAGTAACAACATAGGGTATAAACCCAGCTTCAATTTCTTAAGAAAACATGCAAACCATGCTATTTGACTTTCAATTCATGGGAAACATCAAGATATTACAATCAATAATAGTGGTAGAAATACCCTAATTCAATATCATGTATGATCTCATAGATTGTAGAAAATTATAGTTTAAATAAGCCTTTGGGCATAAGGGTGAAAGGATTACCTTTGTCCAAAACCCCACATACCTTAGATTATGAAATTGGATGAACAATCTCTCTTCAAACTCTTCTTCTTACTCTTGAGAGAGGGTTTTTGCTACCCTTGAACTTTGGGAACATAAATGTCAACTCAATTTGTAGAATCTATGGTGAGTTCTTAGATTTCTTGGAGAAGAGTTTTAGATTTGATCTTGAGGGATAAACCCTAGCTCTCTTGTGTTTTGGATGATGAATGAAGTCACTTGCTTCATTTGGAATATATCTAGTTGATAAAAGAGTGAAAAGACCGAAGAGTCTAGTTTAAAAATGACTTAAAATACTAAACGGTGGTTGCAACGGTCGAAGCGATGATCCTTCGGATCGTCCATCCCATGTCGGTCAGAAAAAGAACACATTGCCTCGATGTGACGATCTCAGCCATGATCCATCACAAACTCGATGGTCCATCGGATCGTTCGTCGCACATTATCCAGGATGAGGCCACACTGCCTCAGTGGCAACAGTCTCAGTGATGGTCCATCTCAGTCTTGACAGTCCATCTTCCTAGCCATCGCACGTGGGCCAGAAAAGGGAGTTACTACTTTAGTTACGACGGTCCGGGCGATAGTCTGTCGTACACTCAGTAGTTTCTCAACCTATCCATCGCACCTGGGTGGTTCCGACAACTCTCGATAAAACGGCCATAATTTCCCACCCTGATGCCGGATTTGGATAAAATTGGTATCGTTGGGAAGCTAATTCAATTCTCTACACTATAGGAAGTAATTTTTAGGAAAATTCAACAATACTAAAACACTAATCACTTGGTAAGTCTCTTCTCATTCTTTTAGGGTCAGAATTACACTTCACTTGACACGCTTAAAGCTCAAACTACAAGGGAACTTTGTGGGGTATTACAATATCTCCCCTTGGAAACATTCATCCTCGAATGTCGCTAGATAGACTAGGAATATAGGAAAAATAGAGTACACATAGCTAAAGCAATTTGCTAAACGGGCTCAAAATCTTTCTAAACTCTTGAAAACCTCAGAAATTATAATAACTCATACAAGAATAGATATATAGATGAACTTTACATCAGAAAGGCTAAATTATGGAAGAATAATACCTTCGCATTGTTCTGAACTCCCAAAAAAGAGGTGTGGATAGTTGGCTCACATGTCTGTTTCTACCTCCCAAGTAGCACCCTCAACTTACTGGTTCCACCACAACACTTTGACCAAGGGAAGGTCTTTGTTCCTTAGTCTATAGATCTGAAAATCTAGGATCTCAAGGGGAATCTCATCGAATGAAAGATTGTTCTGAATATTAGCACTCTCTATAGGATCTACCACAACAGAATCACCAATATGCTTCTTAAGCATGGAGACATGAAAAATAGGATGAACGGCTGATTTATTTGAATAATGAATGAAGTTATTTGATTTATTTGGAATATGTCTGGTTGATAAAATATTGGAAAGACCAAAAAGTCCCTTTTATAAATGACTTAATATACTAAACAGGGGTTGCGATGGTCGAAGCTACAGTCCACCGCTTGGACGGTCCGTCGGATCATCCATTGCACATCGGTCAGAAAAAGAACACACTACCTCTATGTGATGGCCTCAGTGATGGTTCATCACAAAATCTATGGTTCGTCGGATCGTCCATCGTACGTTAGCCAGGATGAGGCCACACTACCGTAGTAGCGATGATCTCAGTGATGGTCCATCATAGTCTTATCGGTACATCATCCTGGCTGTCACACTTAGGCCAGAAAAGGGAGTTAATTCCTTGGATATGACATTTCGGGCGACGGTCCATCACACACATAATGGTCCGTCAACCTGTCCGTCACACCTGGGCAGTTCTGACAACTCTTGGTAAAACAGCCATAACCTCCCACCCCGATGCCGGATTTGGATAAAATTGGTATTGATGGAAAGCTAATTCAATTATCTACACTATATGAATTCATTTTCAAGAAAATTCAACAAGATTAAAACAAAAAATCACTTAGAAAGTCTCTTCTTATTCTTTTAGGGTTGGAATTACACTTCACTTGGCACGCTCAAGGCTCAAACTACAAAGGAACTTTACAGGATCTTACACTAAGGTTTAGATAGTCATAGGGATCCACAAGATGTATTACATAGAGTCTCGATCATCGATGTGAATTATGCCACATCTATGAGCAAGAGGCTATCGAGCATTTTAGGAAATCATCTCTTCTTTCATTATCTATAGTTCATTCAGTGTCTCCCAAGAGTTATTTCATATCTTATCTTAAGTTCAGAAAGTTGATATACAAATTTTGGATTTACCATTTATTTTAAGTCAAAGATACAAGGTCTGAGACTCCAACAATTCAGTTTGTCCGAGTGTTCAATTAGTTTCATGAATTTTTCCAAAAGATCTCACAGGGGTACCTCTTTATAGGGAAATAGAATTTGGAATTGACCTTCTTCCTGATACACAGCTTATTTTTATCCTTCTATATCATATGGCTCCCACAGAACTTAAGAATTTGAAAGATCAACTCAAAGATCTTTTAGACAATGGTTTCATAAGGCCTAGTATTTATCCATGGGGATCTCAACCTATTCGTGCAAAATAAAGATGGTTCTTTACGAATGTGCATTGACTATCGTCAGTTAAATAATGTTACAGTCAAATATAAATATCCTCATCCTATAATTGATGACTTATTTGACCAACTCTAAGTTACAAGTTATTTCTCAAATATAGACCTTAGATCCAGATATCATCAGTTTAGACTAAAAGAGTGCGATATTTAAAAGAAAACTTTCAAAACTGGCTATGGCCATTTTGAGTTCCTAGTCATATATTTTGGGCTGACCAATGCCCTAGTAGCCTTCATAAACTTGATGAACAGAGTATTCAAACACTATCTGGACATGTTTGTCATAGTCTTTATAGATGATATCCTTGTCTAATCTCATAGTGAGGATGATCATGCAGTCTATCTTAGAATTGTATTACAGACTTTTAGAGATCACCACTTATCTTCCAAATTCACCAAGTGTGAATTTTGGCTAAAATCAGTAGCCTTTCTCGGTCATATTATTTCTGCCAATGTCATTAGAGTCGGTCCCCAAAAAATAGAAGCTATAAGAAATTAGCCTAGACCTATTCTCCATCAGACATTAGAAGTTTCTTGGGTCTAGCTGGCTATTACCATTATTTTGTTAAAGTGTTATCGTCTATTGCCTTCCCTATGTCTAGACTGATTCAAAAGAAAGTTAAGTTCTAGTGGCCAGATTTTTGCAAGAAGAGTTTTCAGGAGCTGAAGACTCGACTCACTTCAGCCCTAGTGTTAGCATTACCCGATGGTACAAATGGTATTATGGTGTATTGTGATACCTCTAGAGTTGGTTTGGGTTGTGTTTTTATGCAGAGAGGTAAGTTCATAGCCTATGCCTCTAGACAACTTAAGCCTTATGAAAAGAATTACCCAACCCATGATTTTGAGTTAGCTGTTGTGGTATTTTCTTTGAAAATCTAGATTCATGAATCAAAAAATCTTATAGTATGTGTTGACCCAGAGGGATTTGAATCTCCATCAAATAAGGTGGTTAGAATTGCTAAAAGATTATGACATGAGCGTGTTATACCATTTGGGCAAGGCCAATGTAGTGGCAGACGCCCTTAGTAGATTATCTATGGGCAGTGTTGCTCATGTGGAGAATGATAAGAAAGAGTTATCTCAAGAAGTTCATCATTTGGCTAGATTGGGTATTAGGTTGGTTGATTCAGCTGAAGGGAATATTTGGGTTCAGAGTAGTTCCGAATCTTCTCTAGTTTCAAAAGTGAAGGGGAAGCAAGATATGGATTCTAGTTTAGTCAAACTGAAGGAGTCAGTTAAAGACCAAAAGATAGAGGTTTTCTCCTAAGGGGGATATGGCGTGTTAAGATATCAGAATAGATTGTGTGTGAAATGTGTTGATGAATTAAGGCAGCGGATTATGGTGAAAGTACATGGTGAACGTTATTCCATTCATCTAGGTGCTACCAAGATGTACCGTGATTTATGAGAAATCTATTGGTGGAATGGTATGAAGATATATATAGTAGAGTTCGTAGCTAAGTGTGCACCTTATAAATAGGTTAAGGTAGATCACCTAAGACCAGATGGTTCGTTGCAAGAGTTTGGTATTTCTATTTGGAAATGGGAAGAGGTGAATATGGATTTTGTGACTACTTTACCCCATTCGTATAATCAGCATGATTCAATTTTGGTTACTATAGACAGATTGACTAAGTCAACATATTTCTTGCCAGTTCAAATGTCTTTCACAGCTAAAGATTATACTTAGTTGTACATCAGGGAGTTAGTAAGACTGTAGGGAGTTCCCTTGTCTATCATTTCAGATAGGAGTACTCAGTTTACCTCTCAGTTTTGGAGAGCTTTTCAGAAGAGTCTTGGCACCCAAGTCTATCTTAGCTCAGCATTCCACCCTCAGATAGATGGTCAAGCAGAGAGGACCATCCAAAATCTAGAGAAAATATTGAGAGCATGTGTCGTTGATTTCAAAGGTAGTTGGGATGAGAATTTGCCATTAATTAAGTTCTCTTATAATAACAGTTACCATTCTAGCATATAGATGGCCCCGTTTGAGGCTCTATATGGAAGGGGATGTAGATCACCCATAGGTTGGTTTGAAAAGAGTGAGGCCACTTTGCTTGGGCCTGACATAGTGTTTGAAGCTATGAAGAAAGTTCAGTTGATTATAGAAAGATTAAAAATATCCCAGAGTCCTTAAAAATCATATGCAAATGTGAGAATAAAGGACCTCGAGTTTGCGGTTGGTGATTTAGTGTATCTAAA
This sequence comes from Capsicum annuum, assembly GCF_002878395.1. Lineage (NCBI taxonomy): Eukaryota > Viridiplantae > Streptophyta > Magnoliopsida > Solanales > Solanaceae > Capsicum > Capsicum annuum. The sequence goes on along the minus strand of NC_061113.1, from coordinate 117,029,310 downwards.
GATTTTACCCATGAAAGGGGTGAAGAGACTTGGCAAAAAGAGGAAGCTTAGTCCATGGTATGTTGTCGCTTACCGAATTGTGAGTCGTGTTGGGAAAGTAGATTTTGAGCTTGAGTTGCCCGCAGACTTGTTAGACGTTCATCTTGTATTCCACATTTCTATGCTTAAGAAGTGCATTAGTGACTCCACTGTTGTAGTTCCTCTAGAAAGCTCAGATATTCAAAATAGCCTTTCATACAAAGAGATTCCAGTTGAGATTTTAGAACATCATATCTGTAGACTAAGGAATAAAGATGTTCCCATCATCAAAGTTCTTTGGCGAAATCAGTTCGTTGAGGGCACTACTTGGGAAGTGAAAGCAAATATACGAGCCAAGTACCCTCACCTCTTCTTCACAAACTCAGAGTTAGCCTAAGGTAATACTCTATCTTAATTCAGTTATTTTCTAATAATAGATCAGCTATTTAGTTGCCCTCATGTAAGTTTATGCACTCATAGAATTACTCAGAAACTCAGAATGATTTAGATTCCGTTGTGCAATTTGTTTTAGTTGTGTATGATATCATACAGCCTCAGATTCCTAAGTGTCCTTAGTCAAACTAGACACATTCGAGGATGAATGTTCCCAAGGGGGATTTATTGTAACACCCCATACTTTTCCTAGTTCAAATTATCATTGAGAACGTCAAGCATTGGCTTCAAGAGAAAATGAATTTTTATATATATAAAATTTTCCAAATTTAGACACTTCAATGTGTAGGTAATTGAATTAGCTTTCGAACGATATAAGATTTGCCTAAATCCGATAACCGAGTAAGAAGTTATGGGTATTTTAAGTTCCAGTTCTAAAATACCATCATTTCGGTCACTAGCGCATAAGGGTGATGGTTTAAATAAAAATTGTCAAATTTCAATGGACCTCCATGATATTGGCGCATCATGGAGAGGGTCAATTTCCCATTTGTTATTTTCCAGTGAGCCTACACGATACTAGCACGTCGCGCCAGTGGATAAAATGGCAAACAAAAGGGCCCCGTAATGGTGGCGCGTCACGGAGGGAGCCCAGTTCCCACTCGTCCCTTTTCCAATGAGCCACAATGATTGTGACATATCGCGGTGGCCACCCAGTTCAGAAAATTTTGCATTTTCCAGTTCTGTTTAAAAGTTTAAAGGGGTATTTTGGTCAATCCCCAAGGCCCCTATCCGTCTTAAACATAAGATTAATCATATTCCAAGCACTTTTTGCTCATTATTCATCATTCTCTTCAAAAGTAAAACCCTATAAACCAAAAGCTCCTTATCTAAGAAACCCTGTTTCTCCATTAATTCTCCAAGGAAATTCAAGATTAAGGATTTCTAACTCAAGTACTCCAAGAATTCAACTTTAAAAGCATCAATAGAGATCCAAGATTCAAGTTTTAGCATCTAGTTCATCAATTGAGGTACGTGGGGTTATGAGTAAGGACAATCCTTTCGTCCTTGTGCCCAAAACTTATTTTAATTTCAATTTTACTGAATTTATATGATTTCCCATGAAATTCAATTTAGGGTTTATACCCATTATTGTTATTTACAAGCTTATGAGATTTTAAATGATTTAGAAGTTCATTTACATAATTATGTTCATATTTTCATGCATATTGCAGAAATTTCCAGATCTTGAGTTGATTTATCAATAATTACATTTTCAAGCATGAATATTTTGATGTTTTGACATGAGTTTAATACATGGGTCTTTAAGCCCTAATCAAAGATTGCTATTTCAACATTTGTTGTACTATAAGCACCATATGACTAGATTTCTTTCAGATTGTATTAAAGATTTGACATTTTTGGTCTCAGAATAGATATGAAATTCACTTTACAGATTTAGACTACAGATTTAGCTTTACAAATATAGTTGGTTTTCATTATTAACCATTATACTATTTTAAAAGTATATTTCCATCCGAATAAGCATACAGATTTAATGGGAGTAGTATTTTGCACCGAGATAGGTACGTTACTATGGTTTCATACCCTATAACTACATGCCAACATAGGATTCAGATTGTTCCCACTTCTACATGGATGATAAATATGTGATCACTCAGATAGGTTATTCTCCCTGGCAAGAGTATGACTCCTCTCCCCAACGTGAGGATTCCTCCTTAAGGGGAAAAGAATATTGGACTCCATGAATGCTCACATGGTTTATGTTAGTTAGGAAAACCTCCCTTATAGATAAGCTTTTGAAAAAGTACTTCCAATGTAGAATAAGTTATAGGATTTCTAAACCCCTAAGACAAATTGTTTTCTCCACTGCTTTAAAGTTCTTGAATTTAGAATATTGCATTACATAAGCCTTCAGATATAGACTTACAGATTTACTTAGCCTATATGATTTGAGAATGAGAACATAATACAGATTTCAGAACTAAATGTTATGACTCACAAGATTTGTATTATATTCTTTCCTATTCATAATTTATGATCTTCATATTTCAGATTTACTCACGCCTATGTGAGTCATTATATTTAGCGTACATGATTTTATAACTTGTGATATTATTGAAGTATTGCTTGACTTATTGCATTCACTCCCATATGCTCAGTACATTCCCAAAGTGTTGATCCGCATATACGTCTTTATGCTATATTTTCTCATAATGTAGGTTCAGGTGCTTTGTCTCAGCAGCGTGAGTGATTTTTGAGCATCCTACCTATATCTCTGTAGTTGGTGATTCCTCATAGTTTAGGGACTTAGCTATTCAGATTTCTAGTTCATTAGTAGATGACTTAGCATTTATTTTAGACAGTTTGAGTTAGCTAGGTCCTGTTCTAGTGATTCTCTAGATTCAGTCAGTAGAGGCTTGTCGGACTACTAGATTCAGTTTTAGACTATAGATGCAGTATGTAGATTTTTAGTATTTGTTTTATCAGATTGATGATATTGGTAATTTTAGACATACTCAGATTATTCAGACAGCTTTTCTATATTTATATTGATCTTACATTCATATTTCCCTTATTTTAAGATTCAAAGTTAATAAAAGGTAGCCAGGGTTAGCTCAGGACTACTCATAGTTTAGAGCACCGTGTGGCATCCCGAGAATTAGATTTTAGGGCGTTACACATAATCTAAAACATGAGTAATCTAGGAGTTAAAGAAGTTCTATAACACTAGACTCTATAGCCCAAAAATAGAACACAAGGAAAGGAAAATATTCCTAAATACCTTGTAGCTTCCCCCTTATAAGTGTGGTGTGCTACACACCCATAAAAAGGACTTACTAGCCACGGCTTTGTGGACACCCAACCACTCTAAACCATGCTCTGATACAAAGCTTGTCACGACCTGAACCAGAGTCTGGCCGTGATGGGTATCTCAAGTCTACCATGGGCCAGAGACCACCCCCATCGCCTAACCTCATAAGCACAAAATAATAATAACAATGAATTCAAAAGTTAATTAAATAGTAATAAATATTAATAGATAACTCTGTGAAAGATAAGAGTCATCCAAAAACCAACCAACCCACATTTGTTTATAATAGCCTCTAAAACTAGAATACCATGCAGTTCAAGGCAAGCCACCAATCGTGATCAAAAGAATCCAAATTTACTAAGTCAAAATAAAAGAATATGGAATTGATAAGGCCTTCTATAGGATGGAAGCTCACCATTTTATAGCTACTCGAAGAATATACTAATCCACTTAATGCTACACAGGGGTAAAAGAAGTGTCTTCAAAACCTACATTATGTAATAATGTAGCATCCTAGGACTATTAGCAGGATGAGTGCTAGCATGTAATCTAATGAAGTGATAAAATAATGCCAAGTACAAATCATTCCAAAACCATATGCACACATTTATTTACATATATATAAGATATCGGGATAAGAAATAAGGTTTAAGCATGAGATCTAACTCCATTAACCTAGACTGTATAGATCTAACCATATTAAGGGCACTCATGGGCTATATGGGTTTAGATCCCCCTATTGAAAGTGCCCCAGTGCATGTTAGCCATATAAATTAGAGAAATTTGAGAATGGGCTAAGGCCACTGAGGCTCCAACCATTCCAAATATATATATATATATATATATATATATATATATATATATATATTGTGTGAGCTATGCACACAGTTATTAAGACTCTAACATCAACAAATGTGGTTTTCAGTATCGATCCGCTGAGACCTCCACCTTCTATGGAGAACTACACAACCCCCTTTAAGCCCAAGTTAAAACCATTTACACATATTATTCCAATAATTAACCCAAGATTCATTCATTAAGGCATTAACCAGTTGGTAACGTCATACCAATATGCTTACAAGCTAAATCACATATGCCAAATCAATTCACATAACCACATTGACTCTCTAAGTTCCATTAAAATCCAATCCATGGCAACCAAGGCCTTTCAAAACTAATTTAAATATCCATTTATCTATTAATGAAATAAACTGAGTTCAAAATCTAGTAAAACCATGCAATTTTTCATAATTTAAATCAAATTCATAAAGTGGGTTGAGGTTTATGCAATTCCAAGCCAAAATTTATCCAATTTGGGGAAACTCATGTTTACCCATTCCAACTATTTAATTTAAGTACTAATTTAGTCCCAGAAATACCAATTTAAAGCATGGATAATCAATTTAAGCCGTAGGATCAGCACTTAATTCAATAAAAACCAAAATCCCTCAACCCAATTTAAGAACCCCCAATTTGAATCATATTGAAATCCATTAAATAAATTTCACAATGTAAGATTAAAGTTTGGAGAAGAGATACATGCATAAAATATATAAGAAATTGAAGTTAATTCATAGTTTGGATCCCGAATAATGAATTATATATGAAACCCTTGAGTTTTCTTGAATTTTGAGTTTGAGAGTAAAAGAGAGTAATTTGATCTTTGAAAACTAAAGGAAATAATTTTATTTTATGTTTAAGGGTCGTACAAGGGTGAAAAACCCCCCCAAAAGTCCCTCACCTCAAATGAGAAAATTAAAAACTGCATGAAAAGTATGCCTTGGTGTGGCATAACAATATTACGGAGGTTATCCATCATGCCACACCAATATCTTGGACGGTAACCTTCGTGCACGGTGAAAATATGGAGGTTCACTACCTCGATATTCTAAAATTACCCTAAATCTTTTCCAAAATTCTGAAACCTTCCCCAAACACCCTTTTAACATCCAAAAACATAATTCAAGAGAAAATTTGATATTTCAAACGCGAAAAAGGTTAAAAATAAAATAATGGAAATTTTTAAGGCTCTTAGATGACCTCTTTGATCAATTTTAGAGTGATAGGTATTTCTCTAAGATTGATCTTCATTAAGGTTATCATCAGTTGAAAATCAGGGAGGTTGATATCCCCAATACTGCTTTCCAAACCTGGTATGACCATTATAAGTTTTTAGTTATATCATTTGGGTTGATAAATACTCCAACTTCTTTCATATATCATACAAATTGGGTGTTCAGAATGTTTCTAAATTTGTTTGTTATAATCTTCATTGATGGAATCTTGGTCTACTCTAAAGGTGGGGAAGATCATGCCAATCAGCTCAAAATTGTGTTATAGACTTTTAAGGATCAAAAATTATATGCTAAATTTTCTAAGTATTAATTTTGGCTAAATATTCTGCTTTTCTTGGGCATTGTATTTCTAATAATGGGATCAAGGTGGATCCACAGAAAGTTGAGGCAGTTAAAAATGGCCTAGACCCATGACTCAAATCAACATTAGGAACTTATTGGGATTGGCTGGGTATTATAGGAGGTTATAAAGAGTTTCTCATCTATTGTTGCTCTGAGTTAACTTAGAAAAAGATTAATTTTTTGTGTTCAGATGCTTGTGAGGGTAGTTTTGAGAAGCTAAAGAATAAGTTAACTTCTGCGCTTATTTTGACCCTACCCGAGGGTACTAAGGGGTTTGTTGTGTATTGTGATGTAGGTTATGTGGGATTGGGTTGTGTTTTGATGCAGCATAGTAAGGTTGTGGCTTGTGCTTCCAGTCAACTAAAAGTTCATGGGAGGAATTAATCGACTCATGATATAGAGTTGGCAGCTATGATTTTTACTTTGAAGATATGGCACCATTACCTATATAAGTGTATGTGGATATTTATTCAGATCATAAGACCTTACGGTACATGTTTATGTAGAAGGAGTTGAGTCTCAGGCAAAGGTGGTGGCTCAAATTTCTTAAGGATTATAATATGATTTTACACTACCATCTAGGTAAAGCTAATATTGTTGTTGAAGCTCTTAGCAGGTTGTCTATGGGGAGCTTATCTCATGTTGATGAGGATAAAAGAGGATCAGTGAAGGATATTCGTAGGATTTCTAACTTAGGGATTCATCTTTTAGATTCTAAATATAGAAGAGTAATTACTCAAGAAGTGGTTAAATCATCTCTTGGTATTGAGGTCAAGGAAAAGTAGGTTTTGGATCCCATACTTATACAGATTAAGGATGATGTGGGTCAGTAAAAGGTTATGGCTTTCGAGATTAGGGGAGATGGCATCTTCAGATATCAAGGAAGGTTGTGTGTCCCTGATGTAGATGGGTTATGGGAAAGAATTTTGAGCAAAGCTCATGATCCCAATCTACAGTTCATCCGAGTTTAACTAAGATGTATCATAACTTGAAGAAAATCTACTGGTGGAATAATATGAAGAGGAATGTGAAAAATATTATTGTTAAATATATGGTTTGTCAGCAAGTCAAGATTGAACATTTGAGACCTATTGGCATGTCCCAAGAGATATAATTGCCCATGTGGAAGTTGGAAATGATTAATATAGATTTCATCACTGGTCTTCTGTGGTCTCGAAATCATTATGATTCTATTTGGGTCATTGTGGATAGAATGACTAAGTCCACTCACTTTTTTCCTATAAGGACTAACTACCCAGGAGAGGATTATGCTATGTTGTTCATTCAGGAGATAGTAAAGTTGCATAAGATATCATTTCTATTATTTCAGACTGAGGTACACATTTCTCTTCTCACTTCTGGCGTTCATTTTAGAAAGGTTTGAGTACTCAAGTGAACCTTTACACTGCTTTCCACCCTCAAATGAATGGACAAGCAGAGCTTACTATTCAGACTTTGGAGGATATGCTAAGGATATATATGATTAATTTTAAGGTAAGTTGTATAAACCATTCGCCTCTTATTAAGTTTGCTTATAACAACAATTATTATTCTAGCATTCAAATGGCTCTTTTCGAGGCTCTTTATGGTAGAAGTGTAGGTCTCCTATTGGGTAGTTTGACGTAGGTGAGACTAGGTTGTTTGGCCATGAATTGGTTCTCCAAGCTATAGAGAAGGTGAAAGTAATTAGAGAAAGACTTAATACTGCTTAGAGTAGCCAAAAGTCTTATGCAGATGTAAGGCAAAGGAAGTTGGAGTTTGAGGTTAGTGATTGGGTATTCTTGAAGGCTTCTCCTATGAAAGGAGTCATGATATTTGGGAAGAAGGGAAGCTCAGTCCCCGTTACATTCATCCAAAACATATTTTAAGGAGAATTAGGAATGTCTCTTATGAGTTAGATTTTCCAACAAATTTGGCTTCTATTCATCTTATTTTCTATGTGTCTATGCTAAAAATAGTATATGGGTGATCCTTCTTTGATAGTAACTGTTGAGGATGTCGGTGTTTTAGATTCATTATATTATGAGGAAGTCTCGGTTAAGATATTGGATAAGAAAGTTTGTAGATTGAGGACTAAGGATGTAGCCTTGGTAAAGGTTCTTTGGAGAAATAAAAAGGTAGAGGAAGCTACATGGGAGGATGAAGAAGATATGAGATCCAAATACCAGTTCTTATTCCCCGTGTTGGATAAAAATGCTTAAGGTATGAGTTTTGTTTTCCCTCTTGTCGCATTTCAAATTTGTCTTTGGATTCTGATGTATTCTGGTTATTATCATGCTAAATATGTCCTAACTCCTCATTTGAGGATGAATGATCCCAAAGGGGGATAATGTAAAACCCCAAAAAATTTTAATGAACTTATTTTGACCCTCTCGCATGCGTAATGTGAATTTTTGGCTTGAATTGTGATTAGGGGTGTTAAAAGGGTGTTTTGAGAAAGTTTTGGAATTTTAAGAAGGGGTTCGAAGCCATTTTGGGACCCCGAGGCAGTAATCTCTCGCGATAGTGGCGTGCCATGCCACTTAGCTTCTATGATAAGAGTGTGGCATGGAGGCTAAGCTTTGCGATAGTGGTGTGCCACACTGCTATGTATTTTTCATCTAGTTTTTATTTTTTTTCACTTGGGTGAGGGGATTTTGGTCCTTTTACTCCTTAAACAACTTTATAACATCAAAGTGACATTTTTCTTCGGTTTTAAAAGATCAAACTCAATTCTTTTCTTCTTTAACTCTCAACCCAAGAAAACTCAAGGGTATTACGGAGAATTAATCATTCAAGCTCCAAACTTAGATTTCTCTCCAATTTTTTTATATTTCATACATGTTTCTCATTCCTTAATTTGAATTTTTTATTATGGTACTTATTTAATCAATATTCATGTGTTTTAATTGATGGGTTTGAAATTGGATTTAGGTGTTTTGATTTTTATTACTTGAATTATTTTCTCATGTTTTAAAGGGATTATTCATGCTTTAATTTATGATTTTTTGGACTGAATTGGTGCATTGTGGTGATGGTTGGAATGGGTGACTTGGATTTTTCCAATTTGATGAAATTTTGGCGTGGTAATGGCATTAACCTCAACCCACTTTAAAAATCTTGGTTTTGAACAAACAATTTACATCATTTAAATTACCTTTGGAACATTACATTGCATTGAGGAATAATGGATAGTAAAACTAGTTTGGATTGCCCTTGGTGGCCATGATTTTTTTATTTTAAATAAAACTTGGAAGTCTAATGGTTATATGAACTGGTTTGACATAATTGAATTATCTTGCAAGCATATTAGTGTGACGATACCATATTGGAAAATGCCTTAATTGAGACTCCTTGGTTAATGGTTGGGTTTATGTGTAAACTGTTTTAATTTAGTCTTAAAGAGAATTGTGTAGCTTATCCTGAAGGTGTAGTCCTATGGAGACCAACACTGGAAACCATGTTTTCCAGCGTGGGGATCTATATGACAATGTGTCTGGATACACATTATATTTTGAATGGCTATCACCTTGGTGTCTTTAGCCTTTCCTCGGTTCGTGCGGCTAACACACACTGGAGTCCTTCCAACAAAAGGAGCTGGACCCATATAGCTCGTGTGTGTCTTTAGTACGGAGCGAGTTACACAGTTTAGGCTAATGTTTGAACTCTCATGTTCATGACCCTTGTCCCTATCTTGGCATCCTATATATGCATATATATGAATGTTGTGCATGTGGTTTTGATTGGTTTTTAGGCAGTGGCATTATTTTTTCCCTATACCTTGAGTTACATGTCAGTGCTCGCCCCATTGACCGTCCCCAAATGATGCATTATTTTATGATATAGGTTTAGCGTACTTTTCAGTTGCCCCTGTGCAAGCGTTGGGTGATTCGATACGTTTGTTGGTTGCTGTGAAGTTGTGAGCCTCCATCTTTCAAAAAGACCGATCATTTCATTGGTTTTATTATTGTTTTAGTATTTTTTGGAATTCACTTTGTCATAATCAGGGGAATGTCCCGACTTAGTTTGGTATTCTTGGTTTAGAGGCTTTTTTGGACTAGTATTGGGTTGGTTGTTTGTTAGATTCTTAAAGCTTTATTTGGTCTACTAGTCCTTCTTATTATCATTTTGGTTGGCTTTCTCTGTTTACATTGATGTGCTCTTGAGGCAGGCTAACGAGGTTGTCAATGGCCCATGGTGGGCTTGAGATTGTCCGTCAGAGCCAGACCCTGATTTGGATCGTGACAAACCATCCCCCTACACATAATAAAAATCAGATATTCTTAGCTTGATAGAAAGATTACCAAAATTATGGCTATCATATTAAGCATCTAAAATCAGTCGTTGCATGTTGTATTTTCCTGTCAAAATAGCTCTTTTCTATCTTTTGCTCCTCTAGTTTAGGAAGCTCATCCTTGCATAAAAATTATCGTAAGATAAAATATATACACTTGAATGGTACCACTACAAGAAGCTTTAGCTTAGCAAAATATGAATTACAAAGTAGCATACTAATTATAAGATATATAGTACTGCTGAAAGAGACTAGTAGTTCAAAATAGGACTCAGATATAAAATTCAATTATTAAGTCAAAAACAAAAAAAAAACAAAAAAATAGTTCAAGATGACACAACTAACCAGAGGCTTAATGTCTTAATATGCAGAGAGAATGTTATCTTTATTGCTTTTAAACAGATTAGGTCCCAATATGCTCAATCTCTTTTTATCCCCAAAAAAAATAAAAACGCAGAGATCCACACGTCTTCAATTTATAAACAGCTTAGGTCCCAATACGCCCAATCTCTTTTATTCCCTCCAAAAAAAAAAGAAAAATGAGCGATTCACAATTCTTCACTTTATAAACAGCTTAGGTCCTAATACTCTCAATCTCCCCCTCCCTCCCCACAAAAGAAAAAGAGAAAAAAGATATGCACAATTTTTCATTTTATACGTACTTAAAGAATACACAAAAGATTTCTATTTAATGATACTTCCAATACACATACCAAGTGGTAACCAGTGAAGGTCGATAAGGAAAATATATTTCTCATATTGGTTTCAGTTGAAGAGAAAATTGATAGAAAAAAAGTTGTTTAAAGGACAAACGATTTTGATTGAACATTAAGGAGAGGAATTTAATAACATAAGAATAGTAAAACTGTTTACACATAGTTATGCATAAATTTAAAACCCTTACAAAATTTAAGATTCACAAAATTCCGCTATCTTTGGAGTCATAACTTGAATAAAGTGATTACCAATAACTAACTAATATGCAATCATCACAAAGTCTAGGCAATCTTTAAACTAAAGTAGTTATGCAACTATGGTACATGATATACAGAAAGTGTGTGGGAAGAAAATTAGTATATTAATTAAGAAAAATTAGTATAAAAAAATGAAAATAAAAACAAAAAATTATATCATTTTTGGGGTTATCCGCGCCTCCATTATTTAATTGCCACAACTCTTCCTTGTTCTCAAACTTTGAGAAACTAACTTATATTTCTCAAGAGTTGTATGCACTAGATTAGACTGATTTAAGTTGACAGTTGCCAACGCTAGTCCAAGATCTACCACAAAACTTTTAGCTGATATTTCCAAATCAAAATTCTTGTATGGCCTAGTGGAAAAAAAAAAAAAGCACTATTGTGACAAGTAAATTATTGGTTAATCTCATGATCCATGTTATCATCACCCCAAAATTTATCATATAAGTAGAATAACTTTTTCTCGAGTGGGACGCTCAGAGTTCGTGCCTTATTTAAATTGTTCCAATATTTCTGTAAGACCCCACAAAATTCTCTCGTAGAATGAGCCTTAGGGTGTGTCAAGTGAGGCATAATTCCGGTCCTAAAAGATTGAGAAGTGACTTCCTAAGTGAGTATCGTGTTAACCATATAGAATTTCTCTAATTTCGACTTTTTATCGCATGGGAAATTTGGTAAGCTTTTTGTCGATATAAGATTCACCCAAATACGATACTCGGGTAAGAAGTTATGGCTAATTTAAGTCCTAGTCTTAAAACAATGTCATTTTAGTGTTTGGCGCATCGCGGAGAGGGTCTATTTGACAATTATCAAATTCTAGTGGAACTCCGCGATAGTGGTGCGTCGCAGAGGACCCCAATTTCTCAATAGTCAATTTCCAGTGGCCTAGCGCAATTGTAACGTGTCGCGCTGAAGTTCTAGGTTCCAACCAATGGGACAACGTGATGGTTCCGCATCGCGGTGACTCCCAGATTCCCATTTGTCAATTTCCAGTGAACCACCGCGATAGTGGCGCATCGCGGTGGCCCATAAAATCGGGTTCCTAGTTCAATTTTTTCAGCTTCGTACAGAAGTTAAAAAGGGCACTTTGAACTTTTTCCAAGCCTCTTAAACCGTAAAAACACCAAATTAAAGTCATTTACAAGCATTTTATGAAGGTTTTCTCAAGTTTTCTCTCAACAAAAACCCTAAGTATCCAAAACATCTTCCAAGAATCTCAAGAATCCACCATAGATTTTCTAAATTGAGTCAAGATTCAAGGTTCCCAAGTCAAGGGCTTCAAGAACCCTCATTCAAGAGTACGAATAGAGTCCCAAAAGCAAGAGTTCATCCAAAGCTTCTAATTTAAGGTATGTGGGGTTTTGAACAAGGGTAATCCATTCAACCTTGTGCCCAAAGGCTTATTTAAACTACAATTCTCTGCAATTTATGAGATTTTACATAAAATTGAATTGGGGGTTTTCACCCATTGTTATTGGTTGCAAGCTTTTGATGTTTTCCGTGAATTGAGAGTCTAATGGCATGATTTTTACATATTTTCTTGAGAAATTATAGCTGGGTCTATACCCCATGATTTTAATCCTTGAGAAGTTAATAGTTTAAATGTTTGAGATATTGAAGTGTATGAATATGTTAAGATTATGAGCTAAATTGCTGTAAATTCCAGAGTTCTATATGATTTATAAATCTATATGACATCTATTATGCATTATGATGAGTTTTAACTTAAGATGGAATTATGGGTCACTAAGCCCTAGAGACTTGCAATTTTATGAACTATTGTGCTATAATCACCCATGATTTGAGTATTTTGAGATTATTGAGAAATGTTTTGACCTAATGGTCATAGAGTTTTGAAATTCACTCTACCACATGAGATTACAGATTTAATTGTTGGGTTATTATAAACCATAAGATTATTTTGAAAGTGAATTTCCATGAGATGAGCGAGATAAACTAAAGAGAGCAGTATTTAGCACCGAGTTGGATAAGTTACTATGGTTTCTTATCCCAGAACTACGTGCCACCGTAGGTTTGAGATTTTGGGCCTGAGGATGAGATGATTAGACCCGAGGCTGAGATAAGTGATCACTGCGTTGAGGTTATACTCCTTGGCAAGAGTATGACGCCTCTCTCCAACGTGAGGTTTCTTCCTTTGGAGGACAAGACGTTGGACTCCATGTAGCTTGCATACTTTATGTCGGTTAAGAGAACCTCCCTAAACTAAAGTATTTTTCATTGAGATAGAATATTTTTCCTAAAACTTTGGGATGAGATATTTTCTAAAATGAATGAACTGTTTTGTGTATTTTCCAAAGAAGGAAGTAGTTTTCTCTACTAATACGAGTTAATCATTGGTTTTCAAACCAAACTCATATGATTCTGAGTTCCAAGTGTTTGAGTTCAAAAGAGTTATAAGTTCTTGAGCATTTAAGAAGTTTTACTCCCCATGAGATAAATGCATGAGTTGAAAGTATTGTTTAAAGTTTCCTTCAACCTATGAGTAATAAGAATAAGAGAAGAGTACAGATTATAAAGCCAAATTATAATGACTCACGTGATTTGTGTTACATGATTCATTCTACATGATCTATGAGCTTTACATTTTAGACTTATTCAAGTCATATGAGTCATTCCTATTTTCGTGCATGATTTGATTAAAGAGTATTAATATTATTTTATGTAAATGCATACACCCTCATATACTCAGTACATTCCCAAGTACTGATCCACATATACGTCTATGTGCTACATTATCTTATAATATAGGTTCAGGTGCTCAGTCCCAGCCTCGTCAGCGATTCCCGAGTACCTTTTGTCCATATTTCTTCAGTGGTGAGTCATCATGGTTTGAGGGCCTATCTTCAGATATTTCAATGCTTAAGTGTTTATGTCATTACTTTTAGTTCAGTCTGAGTCAGTTGGGGACCTATCCCAATGCTTCTCTAGTTCATGTAGTAGTAGAGGCTTTGTCAGACTAGTTATCAGACTGTGGTTGTGTTGAGATTTCCAGTATTGTGATTGTTTGGACCGAGTATTACCTTCGTATTTCCTTTTATTTGATATGATAGTGCCAGTATTTTGTATATTTCTTCTTGAATAAGTTATTATGAGAAGTGATAGGCTCAAAGGGTTAGCTTGGGGCTACTTGTAGCACTAAGCACCGTGTGACATCCCGGGAAGTGATTTTGGGTCGTTACAATTTCTCCTTAAGATACTTTACTTTCTTTTTCAAGTCTTCTATGATTGATTCGAGATGAAAAAATTATTTAATTGACTTATAAGACACAATATTGTCTATCCTTTTTAATTTAATTCCTTTTTCAGTTTTGAGCCTCAACAATTACTCAAGGATTGTGATTTCATCTTCCTTGAACCACACACTTAAAAATGATCCAGATTTGTCATTAATTGATCCTTCTAGAGTTACCCCACTTTGATCATATAATACTAAACCAAAATCATTATCTGGCATAGGTGTATTGGCATATACAATTTTTTTTTAATAGTTGGCTTACCCTTAGGTTTCTTTAAACCACCATAACTATCATCCAGTGAAGATATCAAACATAGATGTTTCTCTTTTCTTTTCTTCTTTATCACTTCATCACAATTCTTTCTCCTACACCCTTTTTTTCTTTTTATTGGGAAGTCATTTTGCTCTCCTTAGTATTTGATCTTTGCTTTGCACCAAAAAGGTATATCAAAATTCTTAATCACAAGGAATTTCAATAGAGAATATATAGTGAACAAGGAACAAATCTTATTTTTAAATTTTAATTTCCAAGTAAACAAAAACATATTACTATTACTCAAACAAGTAATCAATGGTGTTTTTAATTTAATATAGTACTATTAATTATTTATATAGTAATAATATCTTTACAAAGATACCTATTATTTCACAAATCTCACTTAATGTTTCATCTAATAATAAAACTTATAAGTTTTACCTAATATGTTTAGGGTTTTTTTTGTTAAGGGGGAATTACATTAAGAAATTAACTGTTTAGAATAGATATAGACTTTGTCGGATTAGCGCGATCCGGTTGTAAAACAAAATAAGAGTCATCAATTTTTGAACTAGGTACAAAAACATTTACATATCTTTTAAAGTATGTTCCTGCCATGTCTGCCCAAACTGCTTTCTGAGCACACATTGGGGGAACTTCAAAAAGGAAAATTTCCTTAAGTTCAGCATTTGTTGGTCCCTGCTTTGCATTGCATCTGCCACTCTATTTTGTTCTCTAAAGAAATGGGATACTTGTGGTGCCCCGAGCCTTCTTAGTCTTAGCATGCATTCATCAAGTAGATCATCATAAATTATGTTTTCAGATTTTAGCATGCAGATGATTTCTTCGAAGTCTATGTTTATCTCTAAGGGAGTTAATTGGTGGATTTCTGCCATCCTAAGCCTCTCCAAGAGAGCAATAAGCTCCATTTGATTATTGGTGGCTTGTGGGTAATGTTTAGCAAATCCCAGTGATTGAATGATATGTCTAGTGCGAGTACCTCTGCCTTTGGTCTATTTTATTTCTCTTTTGTTTCTCTCAAAACCTCCAGAGTGAGTCTCCTCTCTTCTACCTTCATATCCAGAGCTAGTTGGAATGGCTCTTGCTTGTCTGGTATTTGGGGGCTTATGGGAGTGTCAAGTGGACCTGATTCCAGCAAACCTGGAATCTTATATGGGAGAAAGGGGAGGTTGTTGCTCATTTTTATTATCTTCTTTGAAATCAGCTCCAGGGAGAAAGAGAATGGGTTGCTCTAAGCTGCTAGACTCATTAGAATGGTCATCCATACATTTTGTCCATAAGTCAGTAGGCCCTAGTTCAGTCCTTCCATCACCACCTGAGCTAGGTAGTGAGAGTTCTGGATGAAGACTTTCATCTACTTCCCTTCGAAGGTCAGTTTGAGTGGTATCACTTGTTGTGATAAACATATCTCCAACCAGGATGTCGGTTGGTGGTCCGTCCAGAGTGGTTTGACGATAAAGGTCATTTCGCTCAGTGGTGGACTTTGGTCGAGGTTCTCCATTTTTCTTTTGTTGATTAGTATTAGGATTATGGTATGGGGTTCATGACTTAATACCTCTATAGGTATAATCAGGTTGGGTAGTGACTTCTCATTTCTCCTCATCATTACCATGTCTGGTACAAATTAATGGAGGAGTATTAGAAGTGACGGTTAGGGGGCTTTAATTAATGGGAGCTTTTTGATTAGAAAGAATTACCTCAGGTTTTTGGTTACCAGAGGAAGAGAGAGAGTAGGAAGTTTGAGGGAGGGTGTCCATGTTAGCACGTATGTCGGCATCTTTATTATTAAGACCCTCTTTAGGGTCAGGTCGGGTCTGGCCTTTATTGGGGAGAGGCTCTTGAAGGGCCTGTTTGTGATTATTAGGCCTAGAGTTGATCGACCTTTTCTTAGTACCTCTATTGGGCTTATCTCTCAAGTGAGACCCATATTTAATGGGCTTAGATCCCAAAGTGGTTAGGTTAGAATAAGGAATGGGTTTCTGAGAAGAGTCCAGGTTAGGCCCAATGGGGAGGCCAAAATTATTCGGCCCAGACGAAGCTCCATTGTGAGCCTCTCCTTCACTGATTTTTGCTTCCACCCAGCCAAGGGTAGAGTAGTGGAGGGATCTAGTTTCCAAGAACTTACCTGTGGCAACATCAAAAATTTTTACCTTGATACTCTGTGGTTGTGGTCGGTTACCTTCTGCTGGTGGTTGTTTTTTGGCGCTCTTCCTCTTAGAGAATGTTACTTTTTGCCAATTTTTCATTGAAGGTGGGGTGCAATTTGTCTCTGTCTACTTTGGGTTGACATCTTGTTGGGGCATATGTGGGCATGATTGGGAGGTATGTCCCAATCTCTCATATCCTTTACACAGAAAACCCTCTCTTTCATATTGGATAATTTGTCGATGAGGTCTAATGGTCACTGAGTCTTTGACCAGTGTGTCCATCAGGACTTGCACACATATTCGGGCATATCTTCCCAAATGTGTGGCTGATGTGTAGGCATCTATTTTAGAATTTTCCCTATTGACCTACCTACCTTCGCCAAAATCTAGCCATCGTAAAATTCTGTGGGCATATATCGGAGCCTGACCCAGATTGCAGTGAATTCCACCAGTGAGTTTGTAGGGACAAAGTTTGGTTCCCAAACTCTAATCGAGAGGTAAGCTCCAGCTACAAACCATGGTCCACCCTGAGTGATTTTCCTCTAAGATTCCTCTTCGCTAAGCTTGACGGTGTAATAGTCTAAGCCCAGATCGATTTGGATGATGGGTTCTTTTAGTCTCCATAGATCATTGAGCTTCTTTCTCAGGTATTCATGATTCAATTTCTTCCCCACTAGCTTGACAATGACTAAGAAATTCCATGGGAAGTATAGTCAGAGCTTCTCTTCTAATGATAAACTTAATTGTTGTATCTCTCAAGTGTTGAATAAAGGGTGAGTTTGGGGTGGTTTGTTCCAGATCTTAGATAGTGAAGGGTTCCTTATTTTCCTCTATACTACCTCTTAGTATGCTACTATATATTGATTTATTTTTCTTTGGATCCGGCGGGATCAGGTCTGGTGAATTCGTTGGATGAATTGGAGTTATGGTCATGCTCCAGGTGCTAGGAATTGGAAGTTGTGATTATTTTAGAGAGAAGAGGGTCTGTCTCTCTCTAACTTGAGCACTATTTTGTGTGCCATTTGCTATTATTTAGGGTTACGAAATAAGGGTGTGTTCAAGTAAAGATATCGTAATAAAAGAAAAGATGTGGATTTAAATATATATATATATATATATATATATATATATGGAAAAGAGAATGAATAAACTAATAAGTTGAGTAACATTTGTTCTTTGAAGAATGAATGAAATGAAGGCTTAAATGTTAATAATTTGATAGAAAAGATAATAATAGACACAAAAATTAAGCTAGTTTGATCATGTGACATAATTTTGACCAACACAAAGGATGACAGAACATACATACCTTGGGGTTGAGAACATACATAGTTGTGTTGTTTCTTTGATTTGGAGTATCTAATCCTCTATCTTCTATCTTCAAAACTATTATTGATCTTGTGTATCAAACTACACACAAGATGATATGTATTTTGAAAAAATAGGGAAGAATACCTCTCAAGTTCTAATTAAATGGGTGAGTGGGTTTTGATATCAATTAAGTTAGAAGGATCAACCCTTCAAACAACTGCACGCATTCATCCAACAACTGCATTAGTTGTCTCAATAACTTTGCATTGTTTTCAAACAACTTTTATAATTGTTAGGGAAACTTCTATAGTTGTTGAGACAACTTTTGTTATTGTTGGGGTAAAAGTGTAAAAATAAAAAGTTGAAAAGAAATTGTTATTTTTACTTAACTTTTAAAACTAGATGGACCCCTACTTAAATGAAAAACTTATTTGTCCCTTTTAATTATATCTCTAATGAATATTTGGTTTTTAAATTTCTGTAATTTACTAGAAAACTTTTTCGCGCGGATCATTAAGTTTTCTTAAATTTATAATATAATTTTTTTCAGTTATCTAAATTCTATAATAATCACAAAAGTATATTTTCATTAGTTTGTATTTCAAAATTTGATAATTTTCAAAAAAATAAATAATTATAATATTAACTCATATGTGTATTTTGGATTTGAGGATATTGCCCGTGTAATGATATGTTCATTCACATTTTTAATTGAAATAAAGGCAAAAATCGGAAGTTCATGATTACATACATGATTTTACAATGTCAACAATCTTTATTCCAATTCATCTTAAACCTATTAATCAGTCTCATTGGTTTGCTTCTTGTTATTTTCAATCATAATTGATTTTCATAATTCTTAAATCATAGGTTGTTATCAAGTAAAAGTTAAACTGTAATAGAAGTTTATATACTAAAAGTAAAAAAATAAAAGTTTACTTAACAAAATCACCACACGTTTCTTTCCTTACTCTTTTTCCACTTTGGAGATGCTAATAGTCTTTTCTATTTTACATTTTATTTTAGTTTCACTGCTACCTGATCACCTCAAAATTTGCTATTATTAAAGAATCATAAGAGCTTCAATTCGATCCAAAGAATTCTATAGCAAAAACTAAATTTTAAATTAAAGAGGATTAACAATAGAAGGGCATTAGGAAAACTAATAATTTCAATTTTATGATACACTAATGTAGATTATCATATGAATAGATCAATATAACACATAGGTTAGTCATTATTGTCTTTTTATCTCCTTTTTTTAGCACATTATTACACATTAATAAAATTAAATAAAAATAGGAGAAAGATCACCATAATATATCTTTATTGCCTTCATAAATTCTTAGTTTTGTAGGTTATTGCATGAGCATGACTCTTCATTTCTTTCATTTATTCTTTATAATTATTTAGTTATTATAAATCAAATACTCAACAAATTAATGATAAATTTAATTTAATACTCATTCATGCTTCTTCTTGTTGTTTCTTCCTATGTTTCTGGTTTTTCTTATTTCTTCTTCTACTTCTATTTCCTTCTTCAGCTTCTTCCGGTTTTTGCTTCTTGTGCACTTTTTCTTTATATTATATATATATATATATATATATATATATATATATAT